>NW_010105657.1:0-12496 GCF_000699245.1 Pterocles gutturalis | reverse complement strand
GTGGCTGTGGCTCAGGATGGTGGTTTTCCTGCTGCACAGGCTCCCGGTGGAGGCCTGTCTCCGCAGCCCGGGCCGGGGGCCACCGCAGTAGGCCAGGCAGCGTGCCGCGTCCTGGAGCAGGTGCCCGCTGAAGAACATGTAGATCCAGGGGTTGCAGCAGCTGCTGAGGCTGGCCAGCAGCATGGTGATGGTGAACGCCACGTTGGTGGACTCTGGGAAGGCAAGGGGGAGAGGTAAAACACCCACCGGGCTGGGCAGGGGCTGGGCAGGGTCCCTGGGGGCTCTTTTTTGGCTCAGGCATGTGTCCTTTTGTCCCATTCCCATCCCATCTGATGCGTTTCTTTGGGAAGGGGGTTTGCAGCATGGCAGGTAGAGCTGGGCTCTGCCCTTGGCCGAGGGCTGGAGGTGGGTGATGCACTGTGATGGGATGTGCTGGAGCGCATCCTCGGGGAGGGGGCTGGGAGATGAGACCCAGCAGCTTTTGGACTTTCCTGCAGCCTGTTTGCCGCCCAAAGCATCTCCCAGGGGTCTTTCAATCTGGGATAAAGTTCCTTCTACCCACAAACAGGCTAGGGGAGCTACTGAAAATTTCCAGAAGTAGTCAGCCTATGAAATGAGAAATCCACTCCTGAAACCTCCGCAGCTGGCTCAGCAGCAGGCACTCGATGCTACGCGTGAAGGACCTGCTCCAGCAGCACGGAGGCACAGTTAAAACCCTCCCTGCAGTCACAGACCAAACCCAGCAGCTCCTGAAGCAAATTCCCATGAGGGAAGAAACACACGTGGCAAAGATGTTCACACAACATCTTCACAGGTCCCTACAGGTGATGATCAGAAGCTGTTGTTTTCTAGGGGTTTTTCTGGTGAGAGCAATGATTTGACTCTGCAAACAGTTTTCTATAAATGCTACTGGGGAGCAAATCTGTACCTTCCCCATAATTTCTTAAATCACAAAATAACCCACAGCTCTTGTTTGTTAAAAATGCAATAGGTGTGTTGTGTGCCCCGGGAACCCAGGGCTCTGCACCTGCTCCAGGCTGCACCCAGCATCTCCCCCCACCCCACCACTCACCGTCATCGGGCGCATCCTCGTCCCACACCGACCACATCTGCATGCTGAAGAACGGTGCCCAGCAGGCAACATAGGCCACCACGATGACAAAGGTCATCTTCACCGTGCGGATCTTGGCACGGGAGATGGTCCGCACGCTGCTCACCCGGGAGGGCTGCCCACTGGGGCATTGCCCCCCCTTCTCAGAGGAGCTGGGAGCAGGAGGGGCAGCTGCTGTGACCCTCCCTGTGCTGGGCGCACCGCTCTGGGTCTTGCCCTTGAGGTTCTTGCAGATCTCGTAGCAGATGAGGCTGTAGCAGACAGTGAGGATGCCGACGGGCAGGATGAAGATGCACAGAGTGGTCCAGGTGATGTAGGCTCGGGCTCCCCATGGGTACCTGAAGTCCGCCCAGCAGTCCAGCACCCCCGAGCCCTGGCGCACCTCCCGCAGGGAGAAGATGAAGATCTGGGGCAGGCTGAGCAGGGAGCTGAGCAGCCACGTCGCCCCGATCATCACGTAGGCTTGGCGGCTGGGCTGCTGCAGGGTGCGCAGCGGGTGGCACACGGCCACGTACCGGTCCAGCGTCATCACGATGAGCATGTAGGTGGAGGCGAACATGCTCAGCACCTGCAGGTACTTGATTGCTTTGCAGAGTAGATCTGGACCCAAGAAACGGTACGTCACCTCCCAGATCATCTGCGGCAGCACCTGGAAGAGTGCGACGCCCAGGTCGGTCAGCCCCAGGTGCAGGATGAAGAGATGCATCCGGCTCATCTTCTTCCTCAGGCGGTACATGGCCAGCAGCACCCCCACGTTGCCTATGGTGGCTACAGCCAGGATGGTGGCCAGCACCCCAACCTCCGCCTTGGCCAGCTCCTCGTCCCGAGTGTGCAGGAGCGTCAGGTTGGGGTCCCCTGCCAGGGTCTGGGGGCTCAGCAGCCCCTGGCCGTGCCCAGGCCGGCTGTGATGGGTGCTGTTCCAGCCCCAGCCTGGCTCCATCCTTTGGGAGGCTCTGCAGGAGCACAGGCAGCTCTAACGCTGGTGGTGGGCTCTTGGGGTCAGTGCTCCCTCTGATCACCACTGCACCAGCTCCTCTGTCCCCGGCCAGAGGGGCCAGACATGCCTCGTCCCGTGGTCCCCAACACCGGTGCAGGTTGTCACCTCCTCTGCCTTGTGCAGCTCAGCATCACGCTCATCCTGTGCTGCTGGGCTGCTCTGTGCAAGGATTCCTGAGAAGCACAGAGGTGCAGGAGCCCCTGGTTCAGTCCTTGATCTTCGTCTTGCCTGCACTAAACATTCCTAAATTCCTGTTTTTCCCTGGACTGTTCATCTTGTGCATCCCCTCTCCTCCTGCACTAGTAGATTGAGGGGGGGAGTCCTCTTTGCTGCTTTTTAGTGCAGTAAAAGGAGCAGAAAACACTACAGAGGCTGCATCCCTTTGGTCTTTTCATTCCAAAAATAGTGAAAATCAGGTAAGTGGGGTCCGAGCGTCTGTGTCTCTGCGGGAAGCAGGGTGGACATCTGCTGGCAGTGGCTCTTGGTCTGTGTGTGTGTGACAGCCACCTGCCCGGGTCGGGGTTTTATAGCCTGGCCGCCCCCCTTCCCGCTGGCCCCAGCCCTGCCTGTGCCGAGCGCTGTCGGACACTGCAGCGGGCAGGGAGAGCCCGTTCCCCTCCCGCCACTCTCGGGAGCTGCAATCCCTGGGCTTTGCCAGTGGTTTTTCCCAAATGGGATTTCTGAGCGCAAGCAGAGGCTGGGAATCCTCCTGCGCTTCCACCCTCGTCCCCTGCAACCCCCTGTCTGCAGCGTCAGGGCTGGGGATGCTCTGCCCCAGTTTACATCGTCTCTGCTGGTCAGACCCCCCAAACTTCTGCCCTTGGCTTCTGCTGGCCCAGCAGGACAAAGCTCTGTCCCCAGAGCCTGGGCGGGGGGGACGGGTCCCCCAGAGCAGTAGGAGTCTGTGCAGCTGGGTCTCAGCCCCCCAGGAAAGTCAGTGGAAACATCATTTACTGGCAGCCGGCCGTTTTGATTTACTGGCAGCTGCCTGTTCTGATCGGCTGTGCCCTTCTGCCGGTGGAGGAAAGGGATGGAGATTGACCCCGAGACACGGCAAAAGCCTGACTCTGCCTGCTGGATGCTGTCATTTTACCCCACGGGACAGAAACCCCCCGGGGTGGGCAGCGGGATCCTGCTCCCCCGCAGAGCCGGCTCTGCCTCGGGTCGGCGATGTTTGCCCGTCTCTCATCTGCACAGAGCCTGGAAAAAATTCCTGGGAAAAGAAAAGCTGAAGGGGAAAAGCGAGATGAAGAGGCTCCAGCAGCTGCAGATTTAAGCAAAGGTGTGGTGTGAGCCAGAGGAAAGGCGATGGACAACAGAAACACCCTCAGTGGAAGGATAAATGCTGTAAATTGTGGCAGAAAATACAGCTGTGCCAAGAGCTGAACCGTGCCCCCATCCCACCTGCCTCAGCTGAGCACGGGGCCAGGAGCTCGGGTACCCGCTTGCCTGCTGCTCCTGATCTTCCCAAGTTTTTTGTGGATAAATGCTGTAAATTGTGGCAGAAAATACAGCTGTGCCAAGAGCTGAACCGTGCCCCCATCCCACGGGGGGAGCACGGGGCCAGGAGCTCGGGTACCTGCTTGCCTGCTGCTCCTGATCTTCCCATGTTTTTTGTTCTTCAGTGTGTCTTCCCATGCCCTGTGCAACTGCAAAATATTTCCATTGCATATGTGTACAAACATACACGGATACCTACACAGTGTCACTTTCGTTTTGCAACATGAAGACTTTGTATTTCCCCTCCTGGCTGTTGAATTATGCCAACAAGAAATAAATAAACCCACCCATCTATGGCCAAGGCTTTTTTCCCTTTTTCTACTGGGGAAAGTCAACAGCAGCAAACAAAAGAAACGCACTGACACGGGCTTCTTCCTCGCACTTGTCTCCGTGCCACGGGCTTTGCTGCCTGCAGAGCCTGCTCTGCCTCGCTGGCTCTGATATTACAATTAAGTTGCTGTATGAAGGTTGTTATTTGCTGGGTAAAGATTTGCAGATCACCTCTAATAACCATAAATGAGCGCGGTTTGTATGTAATTAAAAGACATTCATCCTTATAAGAGACCCTCTGGATGTAAAGTACCCATCACGGCAAAGTGCCTGCTGAGGTGCCGGAGTCAGAGATAAAAAGGGATTTCAGTGAATAATGGGATTTTCTGTGTTTGTGATCAGGCAGTTGATTTTCTGGAAGATTAATAGAGGGCAGCGCAGAAAAGCCCACAAAGCAAGGAAAAGCGAAGATGAAGGCAGAGAGGGAAGGGCAGATTCTGCAGAGAGAAAGAATCAGTTCAAGGGTTTTGAGGATAGATTGGGTTTTGCTGGCACTGGTTTGATGTGGGAGCAATTCTCTCGGAGTTAGTTTTACTCCAGATTTACCAAAGTTCAGTTGTGGGGACAATACTTCTGCAAAAGTGCTTAGAGGAAAGTGAAGCTAATTCACAAAAGAAAAATGATCCTTGGAAACCAGATATTAATTATCTTTCGAGAGAGAGATTATCACAGAAAGGAAATTTTTCAAGCAGATGGATTAAAAAATAAATTCATTTTCTTTCCTTCCTTTCCTGAAGGTTTTGACACACCACTAGTACTGCCAGGGTGTATGTGCTTCAGCAAAACTGGAGCTGGGTTCTCCAACTCAGCAGCTCCGGAATGGTGCTGGTTTGTTTAGAGCCTTGGGGAGGTGATGGCCCAGCTGTGCCCAGCTGTGCCTGGGCAGCCCAGCCCAGCCCACCCCACCCGCAGCTATTTAGACCATTTCCCATAAGTGAAGCCCTGCATGGGGTAGAGGTTGGAGGATGTGGAGTGTGTTGATGGGTTGTTTTTTTTTTTGTAATTTTTTATTTATTTTGTGCTGTGGTGGGCTGTGTCCCTAGTGGAGGAAGGGGGTGTGTATTTCCTCCCTTCCCTCTGGGTGTGATGCTGGGACATGGGACCATGGAACTGGATTTCTGAGCTTTTAATGTTTGGTTTGTCAAGGTAACACTGTGTTACAGGGCTAATTTTTGGCAGCTGGTAGCATCAGTGTGCCGTGAAGCACAGCATGTAAAGCGCTGTTTCCATCACCAGCCTGCATCCTGTGCTCTGATGCTGCACAGCACAGGGGCAGGGGTTTTGTCATTGCTAAGTCATTTGGCACAGAAGCTGGTTACTTTGTGGGTAAGTTATTGGTTAAATAAATGAATAAAGGTATTGGCTTGGGTTTAATTGCTGATCTGGCTTGCTTCTAAACACTAATGTTTTATTTGTGGTATGCAATTGTGTTAAACTTATATTGCTGACAGCATGAAGCATGCTTGGTCTGGTTTTAGCATTTAATGGCTGAAATGCCTTTTGTGGTTCAGGTCAGGAAACAGCAAGATTTGGTCATTTTGCCCTGGTTCAGCTGCTATAAAATTAATGGGGTTGCAATGGGTTTATAGCAGTTTGGGATCGTCTCCTTTGAAAGACCAAGGGGTGGGAGTTCCTGGTATCTAAAGCTGCTTTTAATGCCAACTCTCTGCCAAAATTAAGCCATGAATGACTTCCCCTCCTGCTCCTGAAAATAGGAACTGCTGAGACTTTCCAGTTCTTAAAGACTCCAGGAGCTTGAAAAGTCCAGCCACTGACTTAACCCCGTGTGGGACTGCTCTTTGTTTTTCCCAGACTGGGGCAGTTTGGAAGCTGAAAACTTGCATTATTTTCAAGGCAATCCTGAAATGCCTTGCGGGCTGGTGAAGAGCACCAGGGGATTTCTGCTGGATGAAATAAATCCAGCGCTGGGGTGTTACTGCAGCTGATAACTCCATTACAGTTTACTTTTCCCTTGTTGTTTTGCTGTGTCTGTTCATTTGACCCAGATGTGTGGAAACAGTCTGCTTAAGTAGAGGCAACTGCCAGAGGAAAAAATTGAAGCTACAGGCATCTTCAAGAGAGCAAATTACTTGTTTATCACCCTTACCTTCTCCCTGTTGGTTTCCTTGTGTAGACAAGGATGTTTAAAGACTTTGGTAGCTGTGAAAAGTTTCGATTTCCTTCCCTGCTCCCTCCTTGCTGTTATCATCATTAGCATTTAAAAACCAGGCACAGCCAGAGCGTGTACAACCTTAGAATCAATAATAAAAAACCCCAAATTACATTTCAAGGCTGGAAACAAATGGCTTCTTCCTGTTCTCTCCTAACAGGCTGCTGTGGGGAAAATATCTGTTAGCCGTGGTGTGGATGGATAGATGAACTGGTTACCTGCTACCTGGCAGGCGGGGGATAGGAGAAGTCCCCCTGAGGCAGCAGTCACTCCGTGGCCAGGCTGGGAAAGGCTCTTGCTTTAGGTCCTGGGTTTTGCTTTACACAGGGGAGGTCTGATCTGTGCATGGGATTTTCAGCCCTATAGAGATGAGAGGTTTGGTGTTACTGTTAATAAACACCTTGCTGGGAAATGTGCATCGATTGTGGGGGTAACTCCCAGGTTCCAGGGCAGAGCTGGGCTGGCAGAATTGGTCCTGCAGGCAGCTCGGGGCAGGGCAGGTGCCTGCTTCAGGCACCAGCACCCACAGCCGGCTCAGCCCGTGTCACCTTCCAGCATCTGCAGCTGAAGGCGGGGCTGCAATAGTGTCCCTGGGCATGGGGATGCTGGCGGCATCCTCTGCTCTGGAGTGGGGGGATCTGCTGCTCTTGCCCTCCTCCCTCCCTTTGGATGCAGACAAAGAAGAGCACAGGGTTTAAAATACATTTAATTGAAAATCTCAATATAGGGGGGAAGTGAACAAGAACCTTCCCATGACCTCAGACCTGCTTGGTCCATTATTGCCCTTCTCACCTGATGAAAACCCTGCGGTTATTTGGAAGCTGTTGCCCCCCAGGTGAGAGAGGCATCAATCAGGATTATTAAAGGAGAGGAGCAGCTGTTGCAGGACTGTGTTAGAAGATGATGAATAACAGGGAAAATGTCTGCCTTGATCTGTGCTCTCCCTGCTAAAGCAAAGTTCAAGGCTTCCTGGCTAACGGTTGCTCTTGCCTGTGGGACAGTCAGACCCAGGTTATGGCCAAACAGAGGGAATGTCTCCGGGGTTGTGGAACCACCTCGGTGGGACCAATTTCCACCAAGTGACCTGTGTTGGGGTCAGCCTATATCATTCAATTCAAACACCAGGTATTTCTGACCTGCCCTGACATGATTACCCTGAAAACTCTTGGACTGTCAAGCGAAGGGGCTTAAAGACGCTGCGAGCCAAGATCTTGGCCACCAGAAGTGCTGCCATTAGATGTGCTCCTGTTCTTGAGCTGTTTGTGCAGCTTCTTTCCTTTCCCTGCTGCCTTTTTGGGTATGTGGAGAATAGGACAAAAGCCCAATTATTGTAGTTTAGCTTTACAGGCTTAAGATGTCAGGAGTGTCAGTGGAATTACTACCTTCAGCTTGCGTGAAATGTGTGGTTTTTTTTTTTTCTCCCCTGTCTTAGTGTGTGAAAATCTCCTAGGAAACATAGTTTTAATGGTCTGCTTCCTCCCTGTGCTGCGGTTCTTGCAAACGAAGCAGAAAGCTGGGCTCTAAATACGCTGCCTGCTTCTCCTAATTAAATGGCTGCGGGCAGATGATCATCGTCGCATCGATGGGGCTGTGACACCAGGATGCTGGCTTTGTTTGGCAGTTTCTTGCTGCAGCTCTTGCTTCAACTCAGGCATCTGTGGTTCATTGCTCTGCTCCAAGGATCCCCGCTGCTGCAGGAATTGCCGGGGTGGAGGTCCCAGACACGGTGGCTGGAGAGCATCACAGCTCTGCACGCGGGAGGAGATGCTGCCCCAGATTTGTTCCAACTATGACCTGGGGAGCAGGGTTCCCTGGTGTGAACTGGGAAATGCAGCTTCAGCCTCTCAGATGATGGCAGCAGGTTTGGTGAGAGGTGACATCCCACCAGGGAGTCCTTCCCCTACCCACCAGCCTGCTGTGCCGCTGCCATCACCTCTGCTGGGTCTTGTTTGGGAACGGGCACCAGCTCCGAGGGCTTGCGCAAGGGTGCGGAGCCTGTTCCCTGCAGCCTCATCTGCACCCACCCACCACCGCTGTGTCCTTCCGTTAGGACAAGAGTGGTTAATCCTCGAGCTGCTCTCGTCCGGGTTCCCTGACAGGTAGAGCACGGACGGGAGCCTCTGGGCAGGCAGTTGATGCTGCTTAATCCCCTCCCGAGGTGGGGTGTCTGCAGAGGAGGTGACAAAGTACAGCGGCTGCACAGCACGTACTGCGTGCCCACGCACCCAGGGCTGGGGTCAGACCAGGCAGCCCAGACTGGTACCGGTATCCCCAGGGTGAAAGGGCTGGTGCAGAGCATCTGTGACCAGGGCAGGCTCTACGGGACGTGTTCGCATGGTGCAGAGCTGTGTTGTCCCTGGTGTTCTGCCCTGAGTGGGTTTGAAGACCCCACAGGCATCACTCCCAGCATCTGGGATGCTGAATGGACAATTACTGCTGTGAGAATTTAGGATTGTGCCCACTGCTGTTAGCATTAGAGGCGGGTGTTTGTCATCTAACTCAGATGTGGTTTCCAGTGTTCAGGGGATTATTCAGCTCAATGGGAAATCTGGTTTCACCCTCTCAGGGATCCATAGATAAACAGCTGGATATTCTCCTGCATCTCAATTTTTTTTTAATTTTTTTTTTAATCTGGAGCTCAACCTCTGATTCCTTTTGGGCTCTTGTAAAGAACTGGCAGAAACTGGTATTTTTGGTCTATGAAGTAGGAAGATTGTCCATGTGTTTTTGAAGAGCTCCTTCTAGACCAGGGCTTCCCTGGGGAGACAGCAGTTGTGATTAAGAACGGTTGGTTGCTTTGATGATAAAACCAACAACCTGGAGCTCTTATAACAGCAACTTGCTTCATTTCATACCGATTGTCCAACAAAGTGTTTGAGCAGCATAGAATGGAAATGGTTCTGCCCCTTCCTCAGAAACTGGTTTTAAGAACTACCTGACTTGGTGCCTCTGATAATTCACCTGATAATGGTGAGTGAAGGTAAAAGCCGTGCCAGGAGTATAACTTTATTTTTATTTTAGTCAAAGGCTGGGTTAGTCTGTGGGAGCCTGGCTTGTGTGTCTCCAAAGAACACGTTTAGTTACCAGACAATTGCTTTGTCTCTGACACTTCCCCACACTACAGCGTTAATTGCCAAGGCATCTCCTGAGCTATTGCCGTTTGCATTTGCACAACAGATTTGAAAGGCCATGAGGACGTACTTAGCACTGCTGCGAACGGGAAACGTTGCCCTGTGTCTCAGAATAATGACATTTTAGAACCTGCCAGATGCATAGTTTTATCACTTACTATTCGGATAGCATGGACCAGTCTTTTTGGCTGTACTGGATTATCACTTCATCGTGTGAGCACATCGCGGGCTGTAGCAAGAGCCTGCTGGTATTTTTTTTTAAAGCGCAGACTGGAATCGATGGATTTCTTCTGTGGCCTTTGCGTTATCTCCCTGTCTCACCGAGCTGCTGCTGCCTAGAAAATGAACCAAATTAATATGCAGGTCGAGCATCAATGAGTGATTTTTTTTTTTTTCTTTAGAGTTTCTGTATAGGCGTGAGAATAAAATAATTGTGCTGCATCCCGGCTTTGGGGGAGCTTGCACCGGGTTAGCTGTGGGAGGGGGCGAACGTGGGGCATCACGGAGTGTGTTTGGGGGGTGGGAGGGAGGCACAGGTGCTTGTTTGTTCATGTGTTGGTTGTTTGAGGTTTTACAGGGTTTTGTTTGACAAAACAACAACAAAACCCAAAACCAAGAGAGAGTATGCTGTGATCATAGCGCTGTTGTTTCCAAATGAGCTGGAGGTGTGTGTGCAGGTCCTGGCAGGGGCCTCTCAGAGCCCAGTGTTTGTGTTTAGCGGAGAGACGGTGTCTGGTTGTATCTAAGGAGCTTTTGCCTTGTTATTGAGCACCGAAGGCAGGAGCTGGGACCCCAGCCCCAAGAGCTATTGTCTTTCCTTGCAGATCGTTCATATTGATTCAGGGCATCAAATCCCACCCGAGGCTTAACGAAACACTGCACCCGTCACACCAAGGTGCGAGCGCACAGCCTCGGTGAGGGGGGTGGATTTACAGCTAACTGTTGGATTAAGATGAGATGTGAAAATTGCTGCTAAGCCCCTTGTATTCAGCCAAGCGAGGCAAGGAGACACGGACCCACCCCTGCTGCCCCGTGGGGCCAGGGGCTCTTCGGTTGTTAGCTTCGATGGTGGGACTTAAAAATAATTAAATTAATGTCCAAGCCCTCAAAAGCTAATTGGGAAAGGATTATCCTAGAAGGAAAGAGGAGATGTGAAGGGACAGCTCCCTGATGTGACCTGTGCGTGTGTTTTCAGCAGGTGATGAGCCAGGTGCTGTTTTCCCTCCCGGTGATTTGTGTGTAACAGAACCCCTGCGAGTCCCCGCAGCCAGGCTGGGGTCTCGACAAGCTCTAAACTTGGCTAATGTATTAGGTCTGGCCCAAGCTCTTGGGAAACCTGGCCTTGAGACATCTCACCGGACATCCACCCCTGGATGGAGAGCGGAGCAGCTCTGAGAGCGCAGAGGTTTGGAGGGGAACTGTAACGCTGGGTGATTCCTGCAGCAGCAGCTGGGATCTGGTTTAACAGGTCCTGATCTGGCAGGTGTGCTCTATGCTAAGTGTGGGAGCAGCCCTTCTGCCTTTCACAGGAGCAAGTGCAGCCTCTTGCTCTGCGCAGGGACAATTCTGCTCCCGAGCATGTCGCTGCAGGAGCCACCAGCGCTCTTCCATCCGCCCCACTCCAAAGACCACGCTCAGGATAGGAGAGCACGAGGTATTGCTGGGGAAGTTCCAAAGGTCCCCAGAGCCCCAGGCAACCCCATTGAGCTAATATCCCAACTTCTGACAACCAATATCCACTGTCCTGCCCCCAAACTAATTAATTTTATCCATGAGTGAATTTAACACCATCGTTTAGCTCCGTCTGCTAGCGGGGACTTTGAAGTCCGAGCTGATTATGCGGGGAGCGAGCTGGGAGCTGGGTAATGAGTTCCAACAAAGCGCCTGCTGCTGGGAGGCCGCGTGAGATTAAACACCAAATTTTATTGTTGTTTCGTCTTGGACCTCAGCTTGCAGAGAAGCGAAGCAGCAGCAGAGGCTGCCTGGGGAGAGAGGGAGAAACACAATGACAGCGTTGGGAAGTGCTTAAAACCTACCTAAGTGTTAACGATCGGGACCTGAATCTATCTGCTCTGAAAACCTCATTCTTCACCTCATTTGCTTGGTTTTGCTTCACTTCAGGCAGGCTGGTTGGTAATGGAGGAAATCAAAGTGAATCAGCTCAATGATTCAGCTTTTGCGGGGCTGACGGGAGGAAAGCGTGTGATGGCTCAGAGCCGAGGTGGGGGTCCAAGGGCTGGTCCTGCACCAGCACCTCCCGGGGCAGAGCCTGGATAAGCTCAAGCATCCACCCTGACCCGCAGTAAAACAGCACAGCCTTTCTGACATCCTAGGTAATTGCCTTTTTCTCCTTTCAAATTCACAGTGTGATAGGGAAGGGGATAGAAAAAAGGGAGGAGAATTGTGACGGGGGAAGTCTGTTTTAAGTAGCTGTTCTTGCACAATCCCTGAGGATTGCTTGCTTCCCGAAAAGTTCAGTGATGCAGTGTGGATGCAAATTTAAATCAAAACTATAGTTAAACTGTGAACACCATTTTTGGATGTTCTTAAATCCTGACATCCGTGATTACCTCTGCTAAAGTCCTTTTGTCTGGATGACCCCTCAATAGCTGTTTTCTTTCTTTTTTTGGTAGTCTGGAATAGGTAAGGAGTTACTTAATTGGATTTAAATGGCTCTCCACTACCTATTATTCACTTGATGGCACTTCTGAGGGAAACAGACCGGTAAGTATGTGCTAAACTTCAGCACAAATTCCAAGAGAAGAGGTTTGCCAATGGGAAACCAAGTCCCAGTCATCATATTCTCCAGGGATTATCCTGGTTTGGCCAGTGAAGGAGAGGTAATGGCAGTTACAGTATTTTGAAGCAGTTTGTGGCTATGGAAAACCTGCCCTTCACCAAAAGTTGAAACACATCTGCAAAAAGGTTTTAATTTGATTTTACAAAGACTAACCAGAAGAAAACTTCATTGAAGACCTCAAATGAACCATTTCTGAGACTCTACAGATGCTCCTCATTTCTTATTTTGCAAATGGAGAACGACCTCAGCAGGGGTTCAGCTGCAACTCATGTAGAAAGAGAAAGATGTAAGCCGTGAATTGGATTGCCTGCCTGATAGGAGCCTTCATCTTCCTGCAAGTGTGCTGCCCTCCATCCTGGCAATGTCTGATACCAGGGCTGCATTTCATGCAGAAGTGCCGCTGACCCATGCTGGCCCCATTGGGGCTTATTTCTACCCCACGATCACGGTTTATAAA
>NW_010105656.1:856-2774 GCF_000699245.1 Pterocles gutturalis | reverse complement strand
CCCAGCCTGGCCCATCCACAGCTAAACTGGGGCAGCTCTGTGCTTCTCCTGGTCTGTGAGCTGCAAACTTCTGAGGGGGGGAGCTGAAGGGGATCCTCAGCCCAGCCAGCTGTCCCAGCTAAACCCTCTGTACCCGGGGACCAGACACCGCAGCACCCAGGAAAGGGGTTGGCCCAGAGATGGTCACCCCAAGGGACAGGGATGGGTGGAAGGTGGCAGGGATGGGGATGAGGACAGACACCTGAGCCAAGCCCAGCTTGTCCCTGGGGACAGCACCCCCATCAGAGCCTCCTCTGCGCTTCATCGCAGAGCCAGGACTGGACCAAGAACGATGAGAAGCTCCTGCAAGCTGTGGACTACAACGATGCCGGGAAGGTGACATCGCTCCTCGTCCGCAAGGGCCTGGTCCCCACCAAGCTGGACTCGGAGGGCAAATCCGCGTAAGTGCTGACGCTGGGGACGCAGGGCTGGGGACAAGGCTGGGGGCCAGGGACACGAGTGCGACAGCCCCCGGTCTCGCTGCAGGTTCCACCTGGCCGCCATGCGGGGGAACGTGGACTGCCTGGAAGCCATGCTGGCGCACGGCGTGGATGCCATGACCAAGGATAGCTCGGGTGAGGACATGGCCACCGTGACCACCCAGGGCCACCGGCGCTCCCTGGCTGCTCCCACCCTGCCAGCAGGTGTTGAGGCTGAGGGGACAGAGGTGACGGAGGTGACAGCCACACCTGTGGGGACTGTAAATTGTCCCAGCTTGCTGCAGGGGCTCAAGCACTGACCGATGGCGCTCCTGGGGATGTCCCATCCCATTCAGCCCCAGTTCATCAGATCCTCTTGTGCACCCATCCTTCTGTCTGTCACCCAGCCTGTCCCCTCTGCCACAGACCCGCTGTCTGTCCTCTGACCCGTCGGTCTGTCCCTCTCGCCAGGTTACACTGCCCTACACCTTGCCTCCAAGCACGGCCACCCTCAGTGCGTCAGCAAGCTGCTGCAGGTACCGGGGCCGGGAGCACGGCGCTGCGAGGGCGGGAGGGTGCTGTGCCAGCAGCGAGGTGTCCCCGCTGACCTTGAACTCCCTTCCCTCGCCGTCGTGCTGGTTGGCATGGTGGCTCCTGGTTCTGTTTTTTCCACTGCTCAGCCCTCCACCATGCCAGGGAGCCACGTCCCCTCAAGCAGGCTGTCTGTCTGTCCCCTGTCCTCCTCTAACCCCGGCTCTCTCCCCCAGGCCTCCTGCCCCGTGGACGTGGCCGATGGCAGTGGCCGCACAGCGCTGCACCACGCAGGTGAGTGGGGACAGTGCCAGCCCCGTCCTGCTCGTGTTCCCGGGGGAGGCAGAGCGTTCAGCCTCTGTCCTTGTCCCCAGCGGTCAGCGGCTGCATCTCGTGCTCGGAGATCCTCTGTGATTTCAAGGCTGCCTTGAACACCAAGGACAAGGTGAGATCCCTCTGCTCCTCACCCCGCAATGCTGTGCTGCCCAGGGCTGGGGATTCCCGGGAAATGCAGCAGCTTCGGGGGTGGAACGCAGCGGCTGGCGGTACCTTGGGCTCCTGGGGTGAAGTGGGACGTGGAAATCTGGGAGATCACGGGAGCAGGGTGGCCCATGGGGGTATTTGAGCCACGTTTGCGCAGCCTCACCCAACCTGCCCCTGCCCAGGATGGCTTCACGCCACTGATTCTTGCTGCCAAGATGAGACACTCGGAGCTGTGCCGGTACCTGCTGCACCGCGGCGCGGCTGTCAACAGCCGGGACCTGCAGGGGAGGTGGGTCTGCGCCTGTGGGGACTGGGGGCAAACGGGTGGACGCAGAGAACGGCCCCTCCCTCACCTCTCCTCTCCCCACTCTGCTCAGGACAGCCTTGATGCTGGCCTGCGAGAACGGCAGCGTGGAGACGGTGGAGGTGCTGGTCAACGCCGGGGC
>NW_010105656.1:330-564 GCF_000699245.1 Pterocles gutturalis | reverse complement strand
GCCCATGCTGAGGGCTGGGAGGTGGTGCTGAGCCTTGGTTGCCCATCTCAGTGTCTGAACGTGCTTGCACACACGTATTCTCCTGTGGTGAGGTGCCCCTGCAGCCACAGGGGCTCTGCTGGCTGTGCCCACCCCTACGACCCCCTCAACCTCCCCAATTTCTCTTTCCTCCCACTCTGTCCCACAGAAGAGGAGTCAACGGAGCAGACGTCCCAGGTAAGGGTCTGCCTGGCT
>NW_010105656.1:0-262 GCF_000699245.1 Pterocles gutturalis | reverse complement strand
GAGGGAGGTCACTTTAGGTGTGATGTCCCCTCTGCTCTGGTGTCTCCACAGACGTCTTCACCCAGCCAGTCATCCGTCAGGGAGAAGGGCAGCACCCCAAGGAAGAGGAAGGCCCCTCTGCCTCCCCTGGGCACCCCCAGCCAGGTGAGAGGGGGTCCCCCTTAGCCCCACGTCCGCGCCCAGCTTAGCAGGCATGGGGTAGCCAAACCACGGCATGCCCAGGCAAACTTCTCCAGCTTTTCCTATGCCGGGGGCTGTGCAG
>NW_010105655.1:700-997 GCF_000699245.1 Pterocles gutturalis | reverse complement strand
TCCTGGCCTCGGCCCAGCGGCCGGGTGCTTTGACTTGCTCCTCTCTTGTCCCCAGGACCCCTGTATATTTTGCAACGCTTTCAACACGTTTTTCCTTCAGACAATGCTATATTATTTTTTGTTTGAAAGCTTTACAAACAGGCGGGGGGCAAATCTAACTGGCATTTCCCCCTCCGAAGCCAGGCAGGGGCTGTTTTAGGGTCTCTCTCCATCATCTGGATTTTGCGGGTGTTGTGTTGCTTCAGAATATCTGTATAAACTTTAAGCACGGATTCCCCCCTTGAGCGCGCTTCACAC
>NW_010105655.1:0-636 GCF_000699245.1 Pterocles gutturalis | reverse complement strand
GTTCCCTCTCTTAAAAAAATTTAAAAAAAAAAAAAAAGAAATCAGCACATATTTGGTTGATGGTTTCCTCCCGGCCTGTTTATTTAATCTGACTGTATGATAGATGGCATCAGATAGTGGCTTTGTACACATTAGGCCATTCTGGATTTTTTTTTTTTAATGGATCAACAAACTCAGTGGGGAAAAGCTGCATAAATACAGTTCCGCCCCTTTAAACGAGTGGGGATGTTTTTGAGATGTATTACTATATTAGGTGACATGGAACTTTGCATCTCTCATACCATCACTGCAATGTTGGCCAATAGAAAGCTAAAGTCACCCAAAAACTGCCTAGTCCCTCCTTCCCTTCCCTTATGGTCTGCTCCTACCTGCTTCCAGTGCACAAGTCAAGGCTAGCGGGAATGCTATGTGCCCCCTCCGTGAGCCCACGCTCCACCACTGCTCCACCTTGGCTGCTCCTCACCTCCTTTTCCATGATCCTGGGCTCCGGCCGCTGCCCCTCTCTCCTCCGCAATGTTTCCTAGTCCTGTGACAACGACACCTTTCTCCGTCAAGGATATTTTGAACTTGGAACAGCATCAGAGCGGCCTGGCTTCCATGGAGCTCTCCTCGCTGTCCTCACCCTCCTGCACGTTG
>NW_010105654.1:43095-46486 GCF_000699245.1 Pterocles gutturalis | reverse complement strand
ACACTACTCTCCAACAGCTCAGTACCCACAAAACTTTGAGTTCAACAAACTGGCATATTCCTAATAAAGGTGGGGGGCAGAGGGGAGGGGTGGAGGGAGGAGGACGCAGGGGGCAGATGAGGAGGTGGGAAGAGTGCGAGGGAAACAGAAAATTGTCAAACAGACACAGCCACTATTTGGGCTCTAAGCAGAATGACACAGTTTGTCCCCTGTATAGGATATTAATCTAGTAGAACTTACATCAGTCCTACTGTCAAAGGAAATATTTTCATATGAACTTTGTCCCAGGCTGACTACTTCTTTGATTCTAATCAAAACCCAGTATTTGCTCTCATCTGTTAAAACCAGAGATTATGTTACATAATCAGAAACTTGGTTAAAAAAAAATTGGTAGAATCATAAAAATGCCATGCAAAAAAATACATACATTACAATAATGGGGGGGGGAGGAATATAAAGGAATTTCAGAAACTTCAGTATTTAATACGGTAAGTAAATAACAGTATTAACACAGCACAGACTTCCTACACATGACATATCAGACCTAATTAGGAAGTAGTAGTAACATTTTATTATTAACTTCCATGCTGTAGGCTAGAAAGAAACAAATATATTTAAGTAAACAAGTTTCATCCCCAGTAATGTTGCCATAATTAAACAGTTATAAAGTTAATAAGAAGTAGTTAGAAGGATGATACATATCTGTATGTTTGTATATGTTATACATATGGATGTGTACTTTTGCTTTTACTGTTGCTGTGTAACTTGAATTTACAGGGATCTTGAGAAATCTGGCCACTCTAAAGTGAAAATCCATACACAGTCAAGAATGTATTAATTCTATCTTGACCCACACTTGGAAAAACATAAATAAGATAACATGTTTTAAAAGCTGCATTCTTGTTTGCCTTTTATTTTTCTGCATATAAAGAAAGCATAGCCTGATAAATGTTCCACAGATGATCAGGTTATCTGAGAACACATGTCTCACAAGATGAATGGGCTATCTAATAAAAAATACACTGATGGACAGATTGTCCACAGAAGGGACGCATTATCAAAGAAAACGGGAAGCTTCTGTGGGAAAATGAGTTAACCTTGTATAAGAATCATATAACTTAACCAGGTGGAAAATCATCAGCATTGACCATAAGTAAAAAGGCAGGTAGATCCACCCATACATACCCTAAGACAGTAACAGGTTTTCTAAGACTTTGGCAAACTCCACTCAGTTGTGCGGATTCCCTTTTCTTCACAGCAAAATGTGCAGAACTGATCATTCTGATGTGCTGCTAGTTAAATAAGTATTGTTTTATTATAATTAAAACAAATTATGATCCAGTATCTGACAGAAAGACCTGTTGATCGTGTTTGGCTGGGCCTTAAGAAAATAGGTGAGAGGCTCAATAACAGGACAAAAAATTGTTGAAGTTTATCCTCACAAGTACAAAGAGATCATTGTGGCATTTTCAGTTTTGGGCCATTTTGAAATAGTAATCAGAAAACATTCAAACTCTACATCACTTTGGGCATAAGAAAAACTTTAAAAATCCACCATAGCAACAATTTACTTCAAAAGTCAAACTGTGTGCAAAATTACGGAGTCTGTTTAAAGGAAATTAAAAGGACCTGTTAAAAGGGTAAACTATTAGTGGAAACACAGGCCCCTAGATTTATTTCAAATCTCCCTTATACTTCTGTGAACAACAAACCTTATATCAGGAAAAAAAATGGTAAGAAGCCATATGAGCAGTTAAACAACAGTGTAAAGGAACACGTTAGAAATAAAAATTGCTTTTAAAAATACAAGTTGCAACCAGATGAAGAAAACAGACAAAAGCATAAACTCTGTCTAAGTTCAGACACTATTCACACGGGAGTGCTAAAAAAATCAATTAAATTCACAATTCATTAATATGCTGTGTAGCCTCTCAAATAAATTATTCTCAGGACTAGGGTAAGAGCCTTAACAACGATCTATTTTAAGAGGGCTCTGGGTGGTATCTATGTAACAGACCTATATACATGGCACCCATACAGTCAAATTAGGAAAAAATGTAATACAGACTAAAGTAAGCAAATATGTGGATAAATATTGATGCAGCAATTCCACAAGTTTTGTAGAAAAAGATTTGCTGAAGTTCTAAACAAGAACATATATAAAGTGACTAGATTTGTGTTGCTTATTTATACAACCAAAAGACTCATCAAAAGGGCCTCTTATAGACACTAACGTGTCATGAAATTAATGAAATTCAGAGGGAAGGTAGTTTCATGGATTCAAAATTCCTTTAAAAGTCAAATGCAAAGATAGAAGTGGTTATTTTTGACACAAATGTGTTATTTGCTCTACAGTTAGTTCCACAGAAATCAGTGCTCAAACCACTACAGCTCACAATATGCATGAGCAAAAGTTATTAAAAGCAGAACTTGACTATGAAAGGTTTGAGAAGGATCTGACAATACTGAATAACCAGATAACAAAATTGCATTAACAGAAATAGAGAATATTAACAGAATCTTTTGTGCCCTTATAACTTCCTCTCTCCTCTCTCTGTTGTTGTTTTGGAGTTGCAACTTTCTTTCAGGAAAAACATCCTTTTTTTCAGTCAAAAACTTTTAATTACATTTTAAAGGAAAGTGTTTTAGTGGAGAAGATTTGCCATAAAGCTCAATTCTTCCTCACTCACTCACTTTATTTTGGGGCTGGAATGTTGGTTTTTTTTATCGTTTTTATCTCTAAGACACTAGTTTTAATTTGTTACAATTTTTTATATTTTGTTTATTATATAAATAGAGCCTGTAAAAAGCTCCACTTGTTTAATTTCCATTTGCCAGAATAAATTGTCTTTCAAGACTTAAAGGGTGGTATTTCGTTTGTGCTTTTCTTCTTCCCAACTGCAGGAGGATATGTAAGGAAACTGGCTTAACCAACATGGGGAAGCTTTGTTGCAGCGCCAGAAGGAAACAAGAGATATGACTCTAGAGCTTATTGACTAGGACATGGAGCTAAAGAGTTGGGGTCCTCCTCTGTACTTCCAAGTATTATCATTTTTTGTCATTGACAGTTTAGTTATACTCTCTCTCTAACTTCTACATCTATTTCTGTAAAAGAGCAGAAATCCAGTGAGGTGAAAAGACCATGCCATCATCTTTGATCTGTTAATCTGCTTGTCCATCAGGGCTCCCAGGAGTGAGACGTATGCTTGAATCTCCTTGTGTTGAGAAGGGCAGATAATCCTGCAGTCTCTGTTTTGAGTGCCTAAAGCATTCCCTGAAATCCTATGGAGATTTCTAGCAAGACATAGATACATACTTCCTATATTAGTGTGACGGGTTTGCCCCTGGCTGGGGGCCAAACCACACACCCATTCATGCAATTCCCCCCCCC
>NW_010105654.1:5477-42963 GCF_000699245.1 Pterocles gutturalis | reverse complement strand
CAATACTATATACAAATGAGTGATACACAGTGATGCTGCCCCCCCACCTGATGACCAAGGCTCAGCCTGTTCCTGGCTGACTATCCCGGAGCAGGGAGAGTCCTGAAACCGCACTCACAGAACAGAGACAACAGTCTGAGTGTCCCAGACTGAGAGCTGACCGGGGTGGGGGGTGGAAGGCCTTGGGAGAGCGACCACCTGGAGTGAGATGATCCGGAGCAAAAGAGATCCAGAACCAAAAGGGGACAATCTTCCGGAAGGTCCTCACTTATATACTGGGCATGACATGTATGTTATGGAATAGATTATTGGTCATTCTGGGTCTCAGTCCCGAACCTAAGATTAAATCCTGGGCTAGTAACTGGGGCTGTGCTCCCTCCCAGCTTCTCTGGTCTGCAGACAGCCAGAGATGCTGAAAGACCTTGGCAGCTGCATAAACATCACTTTTTATCAGCTTACTTCTGAGCACAAATCCAAAACACAGCCTCTTGCTAGCTGTTATGAAGAAAGTTAACTCTGTCTCAGCTTAACCCAGGACAATTAGGTAATACTCAAGGATAATAATATCTGGATGAAAGAGTGCCAAATGCCTAACTACCTTCATATACCATTTTAGACACCTAGTGGATCTGACTCATCTGAGCCAGGAGCTGCTATTCTTCTTGTCACCTAAAGAAGAAATTTGAAAGAGTATTTGATGGCTATTTCCTCTCCGATGATATTTTGTTTTGTAAACAAAACCTTCTGCTGTGTTTTGTCTCAGGTACAACATCAGCTTTTAGTGATTCTAGAGCAAAATGTTTATTTGGTCTAAATCAGCACATGGTTTAATAGAAACATGGCAATTCACATGACCTGAGCTTTTTACCTTCCTTTGATGTATCTCTCAGAGTTATACTGGAAATAAGGAACAGAAAACAGCATAGAAACAAAAACCTTAGTGTGAGAGAAAGGCTGAAAAGATTTGCTGAGATTATTCACTAAGAATTTATACCAGTGCATTGATTCAGTCTCTGTAAATTCTGGAGATATCATCAGTGACTACAGAGGATTTGTTTTCTTTTAACTTACACAATATATTTATTATCCTTAAGCCATTCAGACAGAGATGCCTTACAGACTCATATGGGGACTGAGAAGAGAAGATATCAATGTCATTGTCACAATATTTTTTTAAATTAAGATTTTCTATAAATGGCATGTAAACCACTAAGGCTTTTCAGCACACAAGACACGAACAGGGTTCTGAACCTGCTGTAACACTTGGAAAGCATTTTAGAAAAGCAGAAAATTTTAATTATTAAAAGGTTACATGGGTGGTTCTGCTCTGTTTGTCCATAACACTCTCAATACGGCATGATTGTCTCTGCATTCTAACACCCAAGCAGCAGCAGCAAACTGTGCTGCTGCTAACACGCTAAACCATGGTGTTTTCCAGCAGTCAGCTAATTAGAAAATTGTAATAAAGTGTAAAGCATGTATTATGGCCCCATATGATTCTAGCCTATGCCAGCACCTCCCTTGCTGTTTCCTGATTTTTTACATTTCTCTTTCCACAGCCATTGGTATTCATAATCCAATCTCATGTGTGCTGGCATTTTAGCCAATTTGAACGTTCTTTTACATGAAATGAACACAGTATTTCATGGATAATCATCTTTCTTTGTATATGTTTTACTGTTAACGTATGTTCTGGTGATTATAGGGCTCCCAATCATAATGATAAAGGGTTGAACCATATAGTCTATAACTTATAGAAGTGACATTACCAGGTGGAAAAAAAAAATGTTCAATACTCTGTGCTGTATTATCTGTTGCCATGACTGCCCCTCACAGTAGCTGCTTGGTTGCAATTCTTTAAGTCTGGAAGCTTAAAGTTAAGCATTATCATTCCAGCATTCCCTGATGAAGTAAATGAGTGTCCAAATGAAGAATTCTCAAGTCACAGCTAAAGTAGTTATCCTTTCAGGATAAAATACAGTAACGATTTTATAGCACTCATCAGGAATTTAATGTAGGCAAAATGCAGCATAAAGGAGCAAAATAATGAGCCAGAGATGAAATTTATCTAGAACTGAATTTAACACCTTCCTCTGACAGAGAAAGATGAGGCTGTACCTGACCACAAATTACAACTTTTTTTTTTATCATGTGATTTTGAACTGACTCAGGTGAAGCTGCTGCTTACCATGTTACCAAATCTACTTCCAGGTGCAACCAGTTGTTACTCAGATTTCTAACCTCGAAGTAAAGTACTGACCCCAGCCATGCCCTTCCTAACTTATAAAAGCTGAAGAGACTACAGTATATGGCTGTACTGCAGCAATGGCTTGCTGACTTTACTACTCAACAACTGAGTAAAAGTTTTTTCCATATCTTTCAATATCAAACCATATTTGGTTTGAACTAATCCATCTTGCTTAGATACAGTAAAAGGCCTATGTTGCATCCAGCCTTTTCCACACTAGGTCAGAGATTTCAGGTATCAGATACGAGGTTCAGATACCAGGTGAAACATTTTTGAACTGCTTATACATTATCTTCAAGATCAGCTTCTTCACCTTTGTTCACATCCTTATCTAATTTAACTGACCTTAAGAGCCTGGGTATGTCATCCTACTTAATCAAGAATTGGCAAATGTTATAAATGATACAGACCCCAAATGTACTAAATCTACCCCACTGGCATCTTATTTACCTTCCTACACTGAAGAGCACTGGAGCTTGAAAATAGCCCTGAAGAAATTGCACAAATGATAGGAAGCTGGTGTTACTACTATTCATTTTGGCATATTGTATAGAACAATAACATTGATTTGTGTATCGCAGATATGAAAAAGGCTGCCTTTTAGTCAGAGTATACTTGGAATTTATGACAACACAAGAAAAGACTCTTCTTCACTCCTTCTGGTAATATGGCACTGCAACTTTACAGCAAACTTAACTTCTTCATGTCATGATCATTTGGATATACTATGCATTTCCAAATTATGGGGAAGTTTCACAACACTTTACTGACTAGGGACAGCACTAACACTGTTTTGAAGAACCGTGAAAATATGTAAGGCACATGGAAACTGGGTAAGACCAAGTCTCATTCAAGTGTCAATTTCACTAGATTATCTTCCCTGTCCGGATCTACTAAAATCTGGTTCAGGTTTAGTGCAGTGTATAGTATCACCATATTGAGAAATCTATAGTGTAGAGTGATAAAGAAATACACAGTGTAATGTAACTCTTATTTGCAACACAGAAATGTGAGTACCATATAACTCATGATTTATGCTTTTCCATGCACGCATTTTTGTTGGAAGGCAGTCTGAAGAGGCAGTTTTCACTTACTGCTAACTTCAGTGGAAGCTGAATACGGCCAATTTTGAATTAAGTTCTCCATCTCTATTTTAAAGCAATTAGCATGCTTTTTTGCTATTCTATTAGTTGCAAAATCAATCAAAGAAGCTTCTCATTCTTTTCCCTTTTCTTAAGCCAGAGACATTCTCCACAAAGAAAACAAAGAGAGGTTCAGTCTCTTTTGTTTTGCCTTCTTTCTTTCATAGGCTGTTCATTGCCCACTTTAAACTTCTTTTGTTTTTTCTGTGGAAAAAGGACATGGTTTTGCTCTGAGGAAGCTGAACTGAATTCTACTTCCTTGGTGAAAGGCAGTCAATAACTTCTTTCTACCAAAAGGAAGAGTAATACCTCCACCACTCTTTGCAGACAAAATTAAAAATAATGCATACATTTTCCCTTAGTTATTTTTATTATGGTGGTTTATTATATATAGCCAGAAAATCTCAGTAAATACGTAGAAAGAACAGTTCAACACAGACATTTCACAATAAGCTTTATCTGGTGAATGTCAAAAACAGCACCTGAGCAGCTGGGTTGGACTAAAGTAGAAGCAGGCACCTGAGAACACAGCCTTAGATTCTGACTGATGTTCCATCAGTACCTCAGATTTGATGTTACCACTCTCCATATTCCTAACAGTACATGAGCAAAACCAGGCCAGTTTTGGTCAACACAAATTCTTACCTAAGCATCTACAGCCTGGAATTTCCTCTGCTTATGGTCCTGAGTGTCTTAACCTAATCAGTAGACTCCTATACAGTATGAAGGTGGTGCTGCCACTTTCATTTTAAACTTGATGATTGGCATATATAATAACTTATTGATTAGATGACACACTATAATGAAACTCAATCCCCTCCCACTTTCCATTGCCTAAAGGCATCCAAACGTCTCTGGCAGCTGACAGCTACCCTACTGATTTACAGGAACGGAATAGTGGCTGTTGTCTCAGATTAAAAGACTGAAGAGTTATTGAAACAAAGAGCATAAGGCAGACTTCTCTTCCTGGACTTCTCATAATCATTATCCTGGAGAATCCCACCTACCTTGCCCATTGTTTCAAGAACAACAGATCTTGCATACAAACCTGAACAATTGACAGTTCCAAGTCCTTGTGAGGATGAGTGGAAAGAACCTTTTGTGACTACGAACATAAGAACAACCATTTCTAGAGAAGACATTTGCCCCTGGAATAGAGTGAATTTTAAGGCACACCTTGTCATCAAGCCTTCCCTTACATGCATGGCTAGCACTGGGAAACTCACTGAATATTTTGGCTATTTTGCATGCGGTTCTCTTTTTTTCCCTACCGGGATCCCAGGAACTTTATAGTAATTTCTAGATTTTTACCACGGAGACTAAAGCTCTAAAAGTTATAAACCATTAGCACCGTGACGAATGCAATCCTCTATGTCTTTCAGTCCACGGGGTTTGCGCACCCACGGGGCTCTGTGCGTTCTTGTGCACCATCTAGCGTTGTTCGCATGCTTTGCAGGTACACAGAACTCCACTGCCGCAGATCTTCATATTACGAAGGATTTAAAACAAGATTATCCCATGCGTTGGCTAAACTCTTTTCATTTCCGAGCCGTGCGCTTTGTTTTTTCTTGATTGTACAAGGTAGTAAAGAACCCCGAGCTATTACAGTATTTCGCTGGTCTGTTTCCTGGATATCTGTTTAGCTAAGAGACTTTTTGACTGTTATTTTGTTTTTAGGAATAATCAAAAATGGTTTAAAGTTTTCTCCAAGAAGAAAAAGAAAAATTACCAAAAAAAATAGAGACAGTATAAATGGGAGACTGTGTACCTGGAAGTGGAGATTGACAGAGGGAAAACAGAGCCCTGAGAACATCATCCATAAACTGAGTTTACAACTGGGATACAGAAACTTCTGAACCCATGACTGAAATTAGCATTTTAAATTGATCTATAACTTAATCTATATACAGTTCCAGCTGTGTTCCCATTTCCAGGTACCTTTCCAGAGAAAAATATAAGATTTTGAACAAGTGACTACCTTAATTAAAGTCTTGCTTACAGAACCAATGAATTAGGATACAGCATCTGCTTTCGTTTATGGTGGTTCTTCAGAAATATTTGTCTGAGCAATTCTCTTCATTGTATCTGGGGCATGGTTGTTTCCTTGCAAGGTACAGCCCAGTTTTAGCGTCTCAAAATTACTTAGGTTTATTTTTTTTTTTTGGGGGGGGGAATAAAATAAAATAGTTGTAACTGACATGACAAGTAAGGGAAATCAGAGCAAATTTCATTTCTACAGGTTTTTTTCAGGCAAATTATAAGTAAGAATATTTTGGTAGCTGGTGTAGGAAAAGTTTAGCAGGTTTACAAAAAAAAAAAATTGTCCCTCTTTTTAAAATTAAGTGTTTGTGTTGTCCAATATAACAAATTTGGCATATGTTCTAATAGTAAATCACTTAAAATAGCTTTTTCACAGAACAATATATTGAACAAAAGTAATAGTTCTATTTTTCTTTTCCTTACCCTTTTTAATATTCAATATTTAAGTAACTGTAGGTTTACATTTTTTATATTTTTTTTAAAAGGCACACTTCGGAAAAAATGGTGACTAAACTATGTAACTTCTTTCTTGAATAAAACTGAGCATTTGACTTACTTTTTTCTCTTTTTGTTTTCCATCAGCTGTCTCCTACGCTTGAATTAGTAAATTTTACGTACCAACATAATCAAGCTGCTTATTTTACTTCTCATAATGTTTATAGGAAAATTAAAAACACTAGCAAAACACTCAGGTTAAAAAGCTTTTTAAAATGAAATTATTTTATTATACAAAACACTATTTTTCAAGAAACAAAACATTTTAAACTCAACTGCATAGTATATTTAGTGTTTGCTGTAGGATTTCTGTGAAATGGTCTCTACAAGAAACAGCAAATAAAACCTCCAAAGCTGCTGCTTTTTGCCTTTATTTAGGCTTTGTTTTAGAAGGGAGGAATATAGCTGGGAGTTCATCAGAATTCGTAATCATGATAACATGTTAACATGTTGATTTATAGCACTAGTAATAATGTTTTAATTTTAGTATTCTAATAGTATGTCTCAATAGAGTGTTTTGTCTGCATAAATCAATGGGAGTCCTTTTATGATCTTAAAATATACCTTCATATCTCTATCTTCACAGGCAGAAAAAAGAGGAACCATTATTTCTCTCTGGAATACCATATAAAACTCCCTTTTAGGAGAAAACATCTATACAGAAAGGGAAGACCACGCATATTTTGGAATGAAGTGCAAAAGTTGGAGGAAAAATATGTCTACCAAATTTTATTTTTTTTTTTTTACATTTTCTGCTGCAAAGTTCTTCTCTATTGCAGAATTTAACTGAGCCTGGCCATGTGAGGGGAAGATAACAGAAGAGGGATGTTTCCTCGCAATCTATAGTACAATGACAACTGATGTGTCAAAGTTCATAAATCCCCTACATCTCGTCTGGGGAAACAGCACAAGCCTGTGAGGAAGACCAAATGGTCCATTGTTTGCCATGAAATGCGAACTAAGGGGTGCCCCATTAAACACTCTGGCACCACATATAGAATGAAATAAAAAACCAGCATTTTTAATACATGAAATTTAGAGCCACATCACCTATCATGGAAATCAAAAGCATACACAAGTTCAAAAAGTTATTTTAAAAAATACAGGATATTGTCAAGGATCTGTAGTTATTAAGCCTGATAAGAGTAAGAGACTGTGTATTGGTTCATACTTTTCCTGAAAGAATCACATATTTTAAGGGGGGGAAAAGTATTTTCATTTGTCTGATATTGATTCTAACAAGAGTTTTTATTAGTGGAAAAAAGACTTAGCCATTTGTATGGTATGCAATCCATATGGAAGCATTGTTCTTCCCTGTTAATGGTTTTGATGTTCAAGTACAGCGACATCAGAGCAACAGTGATCTGAGTAATTTCTGTTGTATAGTGATGGCATCTGTCATTATTCGCATCTGCTTTGGAAAGGAGATTATTTCAGTTAGCCACACTTTAATCCACGTAATAGATGTTAAAAGTAAGCATTAAAAAGCTTATTTAGTTACAGATTAAATCTTTATTAATATTCTCACTACTAGATCCATCCTCATTGCTAGAGAAATTAATCACTCCTTCCTGTTTTTCATGTTTCAGAATAATCTGCTTCAAGAGTTCTGACAACATATCTTTAGGTCAACTAACTCTGCTCAGATTCCTTGTTACTCTATTTCAACTTCAGCAAAGCATGAGGACTGAAATTCTATTTATGCTACTTCTTTGAACAGTTGTTACTGACAATTTTTTTTATACTGCTGATATTGTCATTCCTTTGTGTGCCCAAATATGATATTTCTTAGAAGCCTTGGATACACCAATTAATTAATGGAAAGAAATGGTTGCATCTTCAGTAAATACCTGTAAACAGTCTCTTTGTGGAAAAGTGATTGATTTCTGATTGTTTCCTGCAGAAACAGAGTATATTAAACCCACGATTTCTGTTACAAAAGCACTTGGGGTTTTTTTAATGTTGTATCCTTACAGTGAAATTCTTTTAAACTGAAAGATTACCATTTTATGTTAGAATGCAAGCTGGTTAAAACTGAACTCTCTCCCACGTTAAATAACTGGTTTCAGCAACATCAAATGAGCCCCACTACACAATAGATTTCAGCTGCTTCAAGCTCCCTGACATAGAGGCAGGAACCTAAGCTCTGTGCTCTGCATCTTGAATCAAAACATCCAGTATAGTAACCTGGATGTTAGAAAGTCCTCTGACTTCTTTAGAAAAACAAGAATAACAGTCTCAGGCAACCACAGCCCCGGGAAACGTAATTTCAGTGCAGAAATATTTTTTTCAATGATAGCTAAACAAAGTTTCTTAGCCTGTGTCGTTTGTGAGTGTTTTTGTCACTTAGTTTTGATGCAGAATGAACCCAGATTCTGATTTATCAATGTTTTTGAAAATCAGAATTCTCAAGATCAGGCCAACTCCATTAGCAGTTCTAAAATTACTAAACCTCATCATATTCAGAAAGTGGAAGAATAGAAAAGTAATTTCAGGAAAACTGAGGAAAAGCTGACATACATTGCAGAAAAAAATAGGCATGAACAAGATTTTTTGCTTCAG
Organism: Pterocles gutturalis; assembly: GCF_000699245.1. Taxonomy (NCBI): domain Eukaryota; kingdom Metazoa; phylum Chordata; class Aves; order Pterocliformes; family Pteroclidae; genus Pterocles; species Pterocles gutturalis. The sequence goes on along the minus strand of NW_010105654.1, from coordinate 34,476 downwards.
TATTTGTTTCCAGAAAAATGAAATCTCAGAAAGGGCAAATTATTGTAACATATATTTCTAAATAGATATAAACTGGTAAGGGGGAAGTTAGTATTGTCTAAATTTGAGGCTAATCCAAGAGCTATTACTGACAGTTAGAATAGTTCTATACAAAATGGACTATCCTGTACATAACAGATCAGTATTCTCTGCTGACTATTGTCACAGTCTATTCTGTGAATACAAAACATTTTAGTCCTTCTGATCACTGATTCTCTTCTGAAGATGGAAGATCTTGTAGCACTGAATGGTATCGCAAGGATTATCCACTTTGTCTACCAATATGGCACTAGAAACATGAATTTCAGATTCCTGCAATATGAACATAGCTAGAGACCTACATGTTGACCCATATCCATTCACGTGAATGTTCCTTTCTTACCATGAGTCATTCCACTGGCTTTAGTACAACTCATGTGAGTAGCCTAACTCAATGCATTAAAGCTGATAAGTCCAAAATAGCTATAGACATGAAAAATTAACCAATAAAACACCTCTGTCTGTTGTTTCTTTTATAACATCTACAAATTCCAAGTTTATTAAACTTAAATGAGCCTAAACGTTTTAGCTGCACTATTCATAGGTTTTTCGCTGTGTGCCTTTGTGCCACAGCAGGAGAGTTGCATGCCTTTGCAATATTAATATTTCTAAACATCTGGCATCTTTTATATGAGTTCACAGAGCATTTGCAGTGAAAGTCTAAGAAAAAAAAAATAAACAAAAAAAAAACCTCTAGTTTAAAACAAGTTTCCAGAAATAAATCTCAACTAGCAGCAGTATCTGCAATGTAACTGTTTCAATAACATACCTATTTCTATTGGAGGTGTTTTAAAAAGGTGAATTAAATTAAATTGAACAGATAAACTCCAGCAGTGCAGAATGGTCCAGCAGAGAACATACGTCCCTGTATAATCTTTCCTTTAATTCTCACAACAAGATTACCATGTTTACAAATTTTAAACCAGACTCTAAGGACAGACTTGGAAATTCCACACACAGAGACACATATACACAGCTCTTCATCTCTAACTTTGGGGATTTACACAGAAAAATATAAATATATGTCATCTAATAGCACACTGTAACCATGTCAGCTCTTGCTTGTTGGAAGTTACAAATCAATAAAACCAAAGTTCAGATAGTTTTCATCACTGACATAAAAGATAAAACAATTCTTATTTCAAATAAGAAAAGGGATGCAATTCCCTTCTCATCAGAAGTCTGTGGAGAGGGAGAAAGGAGAAAGGCCTACTTCAGAAATTATTTTGTGCTTAATATTTAAAATTACATGTTTATTACAAGATCCAAAATGGACTTTTTTATTGTTCTCTGAATATTTGATTCCAGCATAGGAAACCTATGCACCCTGAAAGCAATTATAGATGTACCAAGCAAATATTTTTCTCTGTTCTGTATTTTAATTAGTTTAGTGCTTTGTTTTTGCTGCATTTCACGAAAACTGGTCAATGACACATTGACTGAAAATGTTCAATTCCCAGTGTCCATTACTTTCAGGATGATTATATTTAGAAACCACATTATTTTGTCCTGTTGGATTACGCATTTGAACTCATTTAATTTCCTAAGTGTGTAATTTTTCAAATATTATGGAAATTAAGGACCTTGGGTATTAACACAGATAAACTTAAGCATTCTAATGGTCACCTTGATGGAGATAAAACTTGTGAGATATAAGCATATCTTGCATACGTGGCTTTTGCAAACACAGCAATAATTATTCTTGGCACTCAATGTTTACTGTTTTGCCTTCCAGTGGTTTCTTTTCTTTTGCTCTATCTAGTTTTAGCCTGTTGATCTGCCTGTAGGATACTCTGTTTATGTAAAATATTAGGTTCCTCCATACAAGGTGAAATCCTAACTTACAGCTATGCATGTTAGCAGAGTTAAAATGTTATGCTAGACCTTTAAATTTCTATTTTTAATCAAAATTAAGGTGAAGAAGACTATTTGTTTACCAAGGGAGTTAGGCAGTTAATAGTTCTTGAAGGGAGTGAAAGGTTTTTAAAAAACAAATCCCCAAATACAGTGTTGTTAAATAGCTCGCTCTCTCACCGAACTGATCAGGAAAAAAGAAATCTCACCTTCTAAAACAAGAATTCTGGACTGCCGAGTTAAATGGGTTCTGCATCCATCATAGAATTTCTTCAAATAAATAATACAGTCTGCTGTTTCATTATTTCCCTCACTGTCTCCCATCCACAGTTCCTGCAATGAGTGATGCTCAGACTACTGAGTGCATTCACCAGAATGTATTTTTAAAACAGAACACATTTCAGGCTTCATTTACTTGATTGTGGAGTACAGAAGAAGACCAGAGGGGAAATAGGGAAAGTGGTAGTTCATAGTTCTCAAACTTTAGTTTTATGGAACCAAAACCTGACATCAAAAAAGCCATGCTATTCCTCCCAACAGAAGAACATTTCTTTACTGTAGAAATTACGCAGTGGTTTATAGATGAAAATATAGCAGTTACTTTCCAAGATCTCACAAAACCCACGCTTTGCCAACCACAGACACCAAACAACATATCACAATAAATTTTTCAGATCTCCATCAAGGGACTGAATTCTTTCTTCCATACACATTCTGAATGTAAATCATCAACTATCATTATTTCTTTTCTCTTTGAATGCTCTGCTTAGCAGAAAAAATGGCTAATTTGTCATTTGAGTAATCACAAGGCTTTAAAGTTACTACCCTAATTGAACTGAGCAAGAGAAACTTACTCCTCCCAAAGCTATTGTTGCAAGCAGTCTTTGCAGTTGACCTGCTCTACTTCAAGCAAACCTCAGCTGCACCTCTGCAGCCTCCATTAATCTCCCCTCTATGCAGCTGCAGCTGGTTGGAAAAGTCATCTTTCCTTTCACAGGCAATTTCCAAAGCATACATGGTCTGGAAGAAGATTGGTCCAGATGTGGAGGACTACTCCAGAAGCGATCATGACCAGGCAGATTGACTACAGATACCTCCCTGTGCCAGAAGATTTTTTTATAGACAGCCTGGGAAGTGTTTAAAAACACACCAACTAGTAGAGCCTGCCTTTTTCAGGGAGAGGAGAAAAGCAATATAATCTAATGAATCCAGTAGAGCTGCATTTTATCTCTGTCTCACATGTGCACAGGGAAAGTGATGTGTAGGGCAGATGCATTGATCGAATCATTTTAATTCCATATTTCTCATGAATATATTGAATTTTACATTATTTAGCTAAAGTGGAGACATTATAAATTTATGACTTTTATCAGTCAAGTAGAATTATGGACATATCCCTTGCAGTTAACTATCAGTTTTGCAGTTAAAGCACAGACTCAAGAGATTCAGCCTCACACAGATGTGTGTGAGAAAAAGAGCAGTCCTTCCCAAATTACAGCATTTATTTTTACAGATAAAATTGAATTTGATGAGGTTTTACAAGTAAATTGGTAGCTAATTTAACATCACAGTAATTATAAAATTGGCCTCCCTTCAGAAATTATTTTTGAACTGGATAACATTATTGAAGTTGTTTTGGATCAAAAAGATACAGGATAGCGGGGCCAGTAGCCTGGATATAGAGGGCAGAGAAGCCAGACGGCTGGGATCCCTTGCTAGGAAAGAGGCATCGATAAAGCAATTGGAAAAGAGCCAGGAGCTCGCAGCCTTTGGAGGCAGCTCCTAGCAGGTGTAAGGGAAAGGTATCCCTACAAAGAGGAGATTGTATGTAACCCAGGCAAGTGGGTGAACACAGAGATAGGTATCCAGTACCTAAGGGAACTAACTGAGCAAGTGACTGTGTGGAACTTACCTTTAGCTAGGTTCAAAACCACAACAGATATACATACATGCACACTTTGATACATATTTGGCACAAATATATGTATCAAATGAAGAAGTTGACCAGGAATTCATTGTTTCTTAGAACACAAGATAGGAGATTCAGTTCAAAGGCTGCAGAATTAAAAGAGAAAGTGATACTTTTTAATAGAAGCTGCAACTATAATATGGAACTCATTGTCACAGAACATTATAGCTGCCCTATGTAGTAAAAGTCCTCATAGAGGATGTAAACAAGTCCATGGAAGAAATTTCCATCAGATATCCACCAAAGACCATCTATCATATAGGTCTATCAAGAGCTATGCAAATATATCTGGCATAGGAAGTCCTGGATTGCCAGAAGCTGGAGGGGAAATGTCAGTCTGTTCTCATCCTTTATCCATGAACTCCATAGTGGCTTTCTCTAGAGATGGAAAGCTGGAGTAAGAAGAACACTTTGGTGTGGCCCAGGTTAGTCGCTACTGTTTTCTTACCAGCTGATGGAGGGGAATCATGTGCCATGGAGATCTGCTGTCTCAGGTACTTGCTGCTTGCCAGGACTCAAGATGTGAGCCATTGCAGAGATTGTCAGGGCTCTAGTCTTCTCAGTTTTGAAATTAGGATAAGTACCAGCACTTGGGCATCCACCTTTTGTTTATAAAGTTTTCAGAAGAAAATAAATTCAGGAAGTTTTAATGGTGTAAGGCCAGTAGCCTCTACACTAAGTTACCTGTTAGGAAGAGAAGGGCAGTTTGACTATATCCTCTGATAGTATTTAAGTGAAATTACCGTCCCTCTCCTCCCTCACAGTTTGATGGACCTCATTTTATCAGAGGGATACATTTATATTTCAGAAACAATTAAGAGTTCTATTACCACTGTAAAAATCTAACACGAGAAAATTAACCTGAATTAATCAATGCACTTGAATTTTAACTAATCAATGTGGTTTGTTTCTTCAAATTAAAACCAATGAGTTATAGTTTCACTTAGACATTTCAAATCAGCTTTAATACTTCTAAAGAAAGCTTGTTACTTCTTTAAGTAGAAACTCAGCAGAAAACATAAAAACTCAATTGCAAATGAAGCCAGACTTATCAAGAGTGCAATAACATTGTGAATTGCTTCTGTAGTCAAAATATTTAAAGTTACATTCAAAAATGGATTAAACAAGGTTACACATTTAGCTTTGAGCAAGAATCCTACAACTTTCTGAAGTAGTATCGTTAACCATCTGATCACATTTTCCTCTGACCAGAAACAAAATTGTTCTCTTTTTCCCAAGAGCAATCCTTACAGATGAGCCAACTATACGAGGTGGTCTTTTTAACTCTTCAGGTGCAGATTCTCATTATATAAACCAGTAACTGAGTAATTATCAAAATAAGAGGCTAGGGGAAGCATGTGGTTGTGGAAAACTTGGAATGTTGACAAACTAGGGTTTGCAGGGGGGTAGCCTCTCTGAAGATTTTAGTACCCAAGCACTCACTACTTAACTGAATTGTTAAAGGCTTGCTCCCAGATACTTGGAGACTTTTCCTTAATAATAGGCTCCATGTTCAACAGAGGAGGGAGGCTATTCACAAATAGCAATGTTTGTTACATAAAATGTGTTGTGAATGTACTATCTAAATTTAAAATAACATGATTTAGACCAACCTACTTGATGAAGAGTACTCAGAGGTCACTAAAGCTTTGATTTTCCAGTTAGCTTATTTTATAGCTAGTGCTTTAGAAGCCATCAAAACCATAACGAGATAGATCAATCTGATTGCTTTTATTGGTCTACTGCGTACAGTTCAATATAGGCAACAAGAGTATCCACTGAATCAGACTTTGGAGGAATTTGCATTATACCATGGAATAGCTTTAACCTTGAGACAACTAGAAAAATCAACAATTTGGTAATTAATCATGTGACTATGTATTTTAAACTGCACAGTATATCTAATGAGAGTTTACATTTTTTTAAGAAACTGAAAGAATGTAATGCTGATAATAAATTTATCTGTAGGTCTTCAAATCTGCTGCAATATTTTTAGCAAGAAAGTTCTGAAAGGCTCTTATTTGCAGTCAAGAGAGAAAAAAAACAAGTGAATTTTTTTCTGGTATAATTCATTTTGTATTTTAATTTTTTGAAAATAAATAAAAACATATTTGAAAAATGTAAATAACCATATCTCCATGATTGATGTATTGTTTTCACGCACTGTTAAAAAGATTTCATTTTTTCTTAGAAAGTCTGTATGAGTAAAGTCTCCAAGTGACAGATATGTCAGTTATTGAGATGAAAAACTACAGCATTTCAGAAACTCATAGCCAGAGAATTATTTAAGGTTCTCTGTGGATCTGACACTTACTGCACACCACAAAGGTCATCTTGATTGCTGTAGAAATCTTTGATCATCAGGCCATATAGAGCAGCAGAGTAAAAGAGACACTCATGTAAGCAGTATGGAATCAGTGTATTTTTTGCTCTTATGGTATCAAATATGCCAGCTTCAAGAATAATAGTCTCAGCACCAAAATATAAGGTTTCATTTTAAAAAACCCAGTCTGTTCAATAATAAATTTTTCTGCATTCTAGTGGTTTAGTTTCCTATGTTTACCTGTAAAACTTGTCCAAAACAGTCAATGCCTTAAAACATACTCTAAGACCCAGTGCCATTAATTAGTTTTAACTACACTGTAAATGCTCACAAATATTGACAATATGTGCCTGGATCTTTAAGTTATAGTCTCGCTTTGAAGCCATGCTTGTTTCTGGAATTTCTGGAAAGGGTCTGGGTCTATGTGTGTCTGTGTGTCCTACAAGAGGGAAGGACCAGGTTACCAGTTTGTGTTATATTTCAAGGTGGCAACTCTAGTCCATGCTTTGGCTATTATAAATAGGAATTACAGTAAGTGACAAAGGTTTTGAGAGAGCAAAAATACTTTCCACTGTCTTTGAAAAAATGCAAGTGAGACTGGACCTACTGTCCTACACAGTTTGGTACATGAATTAGGGGCAGGAACAGCAACTCACACATTTTTGTTTACCAGGGATATTGTTTGTAAATTACTGGTCATGCAAGCACAGACTTCTAACTAGTGACAGGTTATGAGTGAATTCTGCAAGATACGTTCTTCTGGAAGTGGTTTAACAGAGAAATCCTATGACCAGGTAGGGAAGGAGGATAATATACTGTGTAAGCCCATAGGACACAGTAATCTTAGCTACAGAGGTAAAAGCAGAAATCAGTGTTTCCTTAAAGGTATCAGCCGAAAGGTTAATTTACAACCGCAAGGTTATTCCTTTACTCCAAATGAAATAGTTCATTAAAATGAAAAGAAGCTAAGCTCAGTAAAGTAGCTTAAATAAATAAATAAAACTCCACCTGTTTGTGGTGTAAACAAGCTGCCAGAGTTACACGAGCACCATAAGCTGCCTCCTGTGCAGGCCCAATGCCAGATGATAGTCATAAACAAAGCTGAGGAAAGGCCACTAGAAGAAGAGTTACCTGAGCAAAATATCAAAGACAAATTCGGAGTGAATAATACAGTGCAGCCACCAATAATGATGACATGGATATGAAGAGCTACAGAGAGGGGTCTTGAAAGTAATCTTTTGTACTACGAAAAAAGAAGTACTGAAAAAGAGAGCAAGAATTTGTAGTGCAAGATGTAAAACAGGTGACTTGTGTCTAATATTTAACTTTGAAAACAGTAAAAATCTAATTATCACAGTCTGTGGTCCTGTGTATGAAATTAACTTTTGTTACAGCAACCAGTACCTCTAGCAATGCATTACTTTGGGGGCATCACTAAGTACTAATATTGCACAAAAAGAGGCTTATTCTGCTAGGATTTTCTGATTAATACCTATCTTCAGGGAAATTCTAGAAGACTACAAACCCTGCATTTGAGTTATTTCCTATGGTACCTTCAAATGTTATGATAGCATAGATCATCATGCAATCACACTTCTAAAGGTAAAGGGATGTATGATGGCATAAATAGTCCAGGAGCAATCTGCATTTGTGAGAATCCTGTTTCAGCCAGGACCAAAGACTGAAGAGTAGGTAAGTGTTATAATTTTACACAACTCCACTCAACCACCCTCCCCTTCTCCCCCTCTTGGAGATGGGAGAGAGAATTAAAAGGGTAAAGGGAAAAAGAGACTTCTAGGCTGAGATAAGAAAAATTTAATAACTAAACTACAGTAAAATTGGAAACAACAATAATGATGATGATAATAATAATGATATATGCAAACATATAAATGGGTGATACACAGTGGAAATGCTCATGACCCGATGACCAAGGCTCAGCCCATTTCCAGCTAACGAACCTGAAGCAGAGAGAGTCCTGAAACTGAAATCCCAGAACAGAGATGAGAGCCTGAGTGTCCAAGAGACCAAGGCAACCCTGAGAGAAGGGCAACCTGGAGGGAGACAAGAGAGAACTCTTCTGGACAGACTCTCATCAATATACTGGGCCTGATGTGTATGATATACCATTGGCCAGTTTGGGTCTCAATCCTAAACCTAAGATTGAATCCTAGGCTAGTAATTGGGGCTGTGCTGCCTCCCAACTTCTCCTGCACCTGCAGACACTGGCACGGCAGAGAGGCTGAAAAGTCTTGACTGTCTTGGCAGCAACTACAAACATCAGTATGTGATCGGCCTTCTCAGAAAAAATCTAAACCATAGCCTCTCACCAGCTACTAAGAAGTTAACTCTGTCCCAGCTGAAACCAGGACAGTACACTCAATTAAAGACACTTAGTAGGAAAAGAAGCAGGTGGAAAAGTCAGATTTGCTATACTGGAAACTGACTCCATGTTGTCTCAGATCCTCTGAGGAGGACAGAGGTTAAAAGCTGTGAATCATATACTCACTTGACTTAACAGAAACAGCCCTAGAGGCAAAGAGTAGTAATATCTGCTCTTATGCTATGCTAACATGCTCTCCAAGGATGAGGAGTATTTTGACAGATATGATCAAGTGAGACACTAGATTGTGCTAAAACCAGGCAGATTTCTGTGAGACAGCCCTCCATCAGATTTCCCCCAGTGAGTCAGGTATCTGTGCAAGTCATGGTGAATTTTAATGTGCTACAGAACAGGCTGATTAAGCAATCACCCTAGGCATCCTCAATTACAGTTGTAAAAAATGCCCAGTGGAGAGTTGCGGCTGTGAGAGCTTTAATTCATAGTGAGCTCAGAAAAGCTCCCCACTTCCACTCACTATATGTCAGGCACAAGTATCTTCATATTTTGGATTTGATCCTAGGCTATCATTTCATTAAAGTAGCATCTAAGGATCAAAGTAAAGCTTCTCTTCTGATACGCTATCGATTGTTGCAGGGTTTTTAGAATGCCCTCTCAATTCATTAGTATAACAGTGTCTTCTGCTAAGACAATAAAAAGAACTAATTTATGTCTTTTTGTTGAAGAAAGAGAAAAGAAAAAAAAGAGAAAAAAAACCAAAGAAAAAAGTTAAAAGATAAAAGATAAATTATTTGATGCCTATTTTTTTTTTAAGAGTTACAATTAAACTTGCAGGAAACCTTTATCACCTTTCCAGTAAATACAATAGGTGCAAGCAGATGAAGCTTCACATCTGAAAACTGATTATTACAAACTGGCGGAAAATCCCTGTTGAGCTGGAGAAAATACAGTTGTTTGTAGGCATGATGATTTGAGATCTCTAATAGCTTACAGTTCCAGCTGATTCATCAGACATCAAGAGTGTTTCTTGCATTCACTTGGCTTTCAGGTTTTTAATACTTATCAGTTCATCTAAGGATAACAGTCTACTATGGAAGCTTAACTTACAACTAAGAAGATAAATGGTTAAATCATATTTTGGCTAAACAGCTTAAGCAGGTTTCCTTTTAGAAAGCTGTTCGGAATCTAAATAGGGGAAAACTGACAGCAATATTGCAATGTGAGAAAGAGGTGGAAAAGAGGTCTGAGGAGAGCCTGAAAGAAGTTGCAACAGGGTTCCCCTGGGAAAAGTTTGAATAGACACCAAAACAGTTTGTGAAAGTATATGGTTTTGTAGAAGAGAGCATAACGTAGATATGAGGCCAACTGAGGTGAGTGAAGACAAGCAATACCTTGTCTATCATCTTCAAAATGGGTGAATATCCATGATCTTCTAAAAACTGTGAGCTAGATTAAAATGTATCACTTTTTAAAAATGTGGTTTTCCAGTGACTGCAATCTTTTCTGTTTATCCTCGTAAGTACAAGGAATGATATTTTCCAAAACTTTGTGCAAAAGTTATCTGTATAAGCACATTTGCTTACAGCTACTAGCTGCCGTCTGAATAGTTTAAACTATAAATCACAAGACCCATTACTTCAGTGGGAGTCTGAGAAAAGATGCACATATTTTAGTGTGAATCTCGAAAACAAGTACTAGAGACAAGCACTTGAACAATTGTCCTCAGCTCTCAGGAAGAAACACCAGAGGGAGGACCAGTGTCTCAGAGCAGTTTTAACCCTTAAGTGTACTGTGAATCAAACCTCTATAACTATTTTTTACTATAGAACGACGTCAAAACTTTTAATCAAAACTTTTAATAAAAGGGTAGAGATACCTCATGATATCTCAAAAGATGAACTTTTTCCTGGAGGATTTTTTTGTACCCCCTCTACATGAAGGATTTTTTTTTTTTAATTTTTACTCATTAGTGACAAAGACTCCAAAGATACTAGATGTCACCAGTTCACCTTCTGACATCTCAGAATTCTTATATGGCTGGTTTTGCTTGTTTTCTTTTTTTTTTAATTGAAGTAATAAACTAACATGCCCTAGTAATAAGAACAGAAAGGAAAAGAAGACACATGGAAGCAGCTGACTGTAAGTACAAGAGAGAGAATTATAGACTATTTCTGTCATGTTCTTTGAAAAGTAAACTCAGATATTGATTCCCCACTGAAAGATTTCCAAGTGGAAGTTATCCAGTAATATAGCTCAAATCTTACTACACTTACTCCAAAATAGACTTGAGTAGGCATCATAAGCACAGCTGATGACTTTCTTATTACCATTGTTAGCAAAAACATCTGAGAAAGAAGGTAGTTAAGGGTGGCATGCAAATTTATTGTCCAGATAACACATAGAGGGTTTTTTCAACAATAAACTCCATTTCCAGAATAATTTGTAAGATCCATGAAAACAAGTACAACCATAAATCTCTACATGCTTACCTGGCAACATATCAGGAAATCCACTTAAATTTATATTCAGTAAGAAAAAGATTGTAAATTAAGAAATGCAAGGTCACCCAAGATCTTACCTATTGAACATCCATAAAAATGCCTTTGGAAGGTAATTCACTCAGCTTGACCAACTACCTTAAGATGGGAAGAACAACCTGTTCTTCAATGGAGTTGACTATGGAAGAGAGCTTAGACAAGACCAGACTAAATGCCTGATTTCTGGACTGCTTATGGTAGGTATCATGAATGTCGGCCTAAATCAAAAGTTTAAAAAAATTAAAGAATAAGACAGAGCTGTACATGAGTGGTTCATGATTTGGTATCTTGAAAAATATTAATTTCCTGTGCATATATTTCCTGTGTGATAAATAAATTACTATGTCTACACACATGGCAGTCATTACTTGATACAGCAACCCCACTAGTTCTTTAAAAACTGAGTTTTTTGTACAGCAATTCACCTGACATTCGGGCCATGGATGGAAAATGCACTCAACAGCAGTGTTGCAAATTCATTCCACATGTAATTCATCATGACACTCATACACAGCTCTATAAAAAAGAACCAGAAAGACAGTGATAAGTTATTGCTGTCGAGAGTCATACCCTTCTGTCGATAAGCCTAACTTCTCAAAAGACATGAAGAGGAACACTAAGTGAGAAACAGAAACAGAGCATGGGCTAATTGTATCATTCTCTGTACAAGCATATGAGCAAATATAAAGAAATGTTTATGAGAAAGCTCATAGCATCTGAAGAACTTTGGTTATTCTACTAAAATTTGTCCCATTGCATTAAAAAGACAGAATTAACCATCTGCAATTTGGGTGTTACAAGCAGAGCCACATGAAGATCTACTCTTCATTAAGGTAAGCAGGTACTATTGTTTACTCATTAACTCACTATTTTTAGATCTATTAGCTAATAGATGCTGTCATTAAAAAACACTAAGCTTATTTAAAAAAAAAAACACAACAAAAAACAATTTTCCTAGCTATCTTTCAAAATCTGACAATACATACATGTTTGTGATGTGTTTAGTCCACGAATATGCCTTTTCAACTTTTTTTAAATAGTGATGGACTATTAGCTCAGTCTTCGTTAATATTAAAGTGACATCAAAGTCCACATCTAATAGGGGAAAAAATCCTAAAATTCATACCAAGTGACTAGAAGGCTTCACATTCAGCAAGTGCAAGAGAAAGAGAAAAAAATTATTTTGGAAGTGTTGTGTCTGGCACAGGTCTCTCTGACAGGCCTAGGCATATAGCATGTAAAATCTAAAAGCTGCTGGAGTATAGCTAAACGCTGTTATCCAAGCTGTCATAACTGTATTGCAGTTTAAAGATATTTCCTGACAAGAAAATTGAGAAAGCTGTCTGGCTAGTAAATCAAAACCTTCCTCCTCTTTTAGTGGCCAACCAACAGATGCAGTTTAGGTCACAGATGGCGTTTTTTATGTTTTGGTCTCCATGCACATCTTCAACACAAGTACTTGCTTTTTTTTTACCACTAGGAGTGAGAAGTTCTTTTAAAAATCTTTGCCAATACACCAAGCTATCCACAAACCACTATTAATTTCAGAAGCTAAAAGGCTGCTGAGCAGGCAAGGTTCAGAAGTGCACTCTGTTTTTTAATGATCTCATAATTTAAGATAATAGTGCATTTTACTGTGGAATATGTTATTACGGGATTACATTCCATTGGGGAGATTTGAGAAAAACAGAAATACCATCAAAACCAAAAGGTTTTGAATGTCAAAAGAACCCCAGAATATTTAAGTATTTAATTGGTTTAAGAGTCTAATGTAAAGCTTCTAAGTGGGTTCAACATTTCACTTATAGGTGACACTTATTTCTCTCATTTCCCTTGTAACCCACCATATTTTTTCTCTTGTTCTGTGCTCTCTGCAAGGGGGCTCTGCTCAGCACAGATGGCTGTCAAGAGTGTCAGCAAGTGCTGCTCCGTCCAGCATGCTCCCCTGGATATGTCCCTTGCTGTGCCTTTCAAGGGTCCCTTCAATCAGGGTAGCACAGAACCAACACCAAATTATAAAGGTAGTCTCTGATCTTCTCGATGTGCATTTTCAAATATTTAAAATTCTGGACCTAGTATCAAGAAGTATTTATCACTGTAACACAAATTTCAGAAAAGCATGACTCCAGAATGCTTAACTTAATCACCACTTTTTGTTTTGTTTTCTTTTCCAAACCAATGTGTACTGGTGAAGTTGAACAAATTCAGTTTTGTTCTTATTGCAAAGAGTAACTGGTTGGCAACATGTTATTTAAACCAAGTTACATTTTGGGCAAACTCTGTATAAGCTGTCCATGAGAATATATATAAAGCAACCTTGAGAAAATCAGAAGCTGGTAGCTATGCATGAGACCAGTGGGGTTCTGTAACAATCTGTGGAAGCAAATGTGTGTTTTTCCCAAGAGTGAGCTCAATGTCAGGGGAGCTCAGCAAGTTTATGAAAAGATTCTTTGTTAACAGATGACTGAATTCAGTGACTTAAAAAAGTACTTCTCAATCTTCTATTTCCGTAAGAGAGAAAAAGCTTACTACAGAAAACATTAATTTAGATTTGAACAAACCTAGGACAAATTTCACAAATTAAACATCGTGTTCTATACAAGGAATTAATTATAACCACTTTAAAGTAATTTCAGTAAGGCAACACATCTAATGAAGCAAGAGGAAGATAAGACCATTGATGAGCTGTCTTGCCCCACTAACAGTGGACGGTTGAGAGAGGTTTTTTGTGATTCCCCCGAAAAGGAGCACCAGCTAGGTGGAGTCAGACAATGACTCGAGGAACAACACAACACGATTTTATTTACCTCAGCAACTGTAAAAACATCACGAATCAACTTCTCAGAGTTAAGCACCAAATCACACTTATCATTTATCACCAAACATCACTTATCCATTAAGCAAGCACCAAACAACGTTCAATCATTATTTGAGGCAAAAACCAGAGAGAAGACAGAGTATGAAAGAGTTGAAAGGTAAGAAAGAGGGGCAGAAAGAGATAGATAGAGAGACACACACAAGGAGACAAACACAGAGACATAGCGAACATCACCGATCCCCTGTTCCAGCATGTGTCTTCTCTTCAGGCAGAAATCTTCATTTCAGGCAGAAACTCCTTGCGTGGGGTGGTGACGGGTCGGCGGGGAGTACAGTTTGGGCTTCACCTTTTATACGGTTCGATCCCGTCCAGTCCCGGACCGCCCCTCGGGGGGGTGCCCAGCATCCAGGTCACCTTCAGGGTTGATCTTTGGGGGGCGCAACAGCCCTGCATCCAGGTTAGCTTGGGGGGTTTGGGCAGCTGGTTCTCCACCGAGGAGAGGACTCCAGCCCCCAGCACCCATGCCCCACCTCAGCAGGTGTGCTGTCACCCAGAACATTAACAGCTCGCTAATGTCCGTTCACAAAAGAACTTTTCTTCCACCATGCTCTGCCCCAACTGTTAGTAGACATGGTGGCGCCTCTTCGTTAGAAATGTTCTGTCTGAGTGCTCTGCCCAAGCACTCCTGGTGGAGCTTCTTATTTAGGAAATGCTCTGCCCATTGGATAAACAACATCATCCGGGAGGGGATGGGTAGGGGTCCAGGCCATGACATGAGCTAGCAGGCCTAGCTCACTCCCAATTCAGAATGATACAGGGGTGAAATAAGAAAAGAAACTTTTAAGTATTAAGTTTACCAGCCTGAAAAATATACGCTGGCCAAAACACCACTGGTTATGATTTTTCTGTATATGGTAGTTTATGCACATTAATTTTTTGACTAAACTTGTAATTCTTAGTCTTTAAGTCTTCTGTAAATTTTCATGAAAAATGGGAGTGTTCTGCTGAACATATAGAAAATTTCTTCTTTGAATGTTTCACTGATCACAGTTCAAACACAAACAGTCAATACCTGGACTGTAAGTAATTTAAGTACAAAGAGTGAATAACCTGTGATGGAAGTGGGGGATTTTTTGATGACACTGGAAGATGAAAGGATGAACTGCATCTAGAATTCTTTTCATAGTTTTACCACCAACTTCCTGTACAAATTCTTGATCAAACACTCCAGACATTTATAGTAAAATCTTTCATTTCTATGGACCAGTCCCCAGAAACATTTAATTACCTAAATCATGTATGCAGACAGATTACTTCATTCTAGTCTTTGCAGAATTATCAGAAGTCATTTACTTCCAGATCTCCAAAAACTTGTGACACCTAAATTCCACTGAAATCAATTATTATCACCAAGACAAAAATAAGTAGTTGCTTACTGGTGACTTTGACATAAATCCTTAAACACATACTCAGATATAAAAACAACATAATAAATCAAGGCATTATAATAATAAAAAAAAAAAGCCCACAGTGAATTTGACAGGTTCCTAGAGACTAGTAAAGAAAATTGTATATGCAATACTATGATAAATAGGTATTATTTCAGGATTAATAAATAAATAAAATGAAATTTATGTTATGGAGGTTCCATTAACTATATTTCATTGGTCTTTTCTGGATGAATGTTCCTTGACTTTATAAACAAATGTTTCAATAAATCTGAAGGTTCATACTCAAAACACTATACAGTTATGAGTTTCCATCCTGTGGAATCAAGTGCTCTCTAAATAACTGCTTCAAAAGAAAATGGAAGCATATGGAAGTGCTTAAATTGACATGGGTATATATACCTAAAGAATACTTCTATTATGACACTCATATGTAGCTGCATTTAGGGAAGTGCTGGTCCATAAATAAAATTCCTTGTTAATTAACGTCCTACAAAAATCTTCTATTCCCAAAAACTGTGATAGCACTTCTGGAGGGTTCAGAGGTTCAATGCTTTAAACTAAAGAACTTATCAGCAACAGAGACACAAAATCTCAAAAAAAAAAAAAAAAAAACTGAAAAACAAAAAGATAAAAATTTGGCTATCCCAGCTTTCATGAAAGCTGGGGAGATTGCAGAGAACTTTCTTTTACTCCATTCAACAAGCATGAAGTGTCTATTTCACTCTGTCTCTGCTCAGAAATCCATTCAACCAGCAAGCAAAGCAAACACACTATGAAAAGGCCTGTAAGTATGTGGAAGAGCTTTCTTTAGGAAAGAGTAATGTAAGAAGGGTGTAACTAGCACTCTTTTTTGTAAAATCATCACGCTGGAAGAACATACCAAGGGCAACATCAGGATGATAAGGAGGGCACTTGATGCATATGGCAGACTTGGAAACATAGGGCAAAGAAAGAAACTTCCAAGATCAGCAAGATCACATCTTACTCAGCTGTGGTCTCAGAATTTCTTTCCGCTCCTTAATTTATGCAAAATAAATAAATAAATAAATAGATAAATTTTAAAAGATATTATTTAAAAAAAACAAAGAAAAAACTAACCACCCTATAAAGAGAAATGAGCCCCTTCACAGTGAAGAATCCATTTTGTTTCATGGCTGACCATTTTCAGATATTCACTTGATAAGCACTATTCAGCATCTAACTCATGATAAGGAGACCTCAAAGTAACACAGCTTAAAATGAACAGCTAAATAGAAATTAGCTTTATATACTCTCAGTCACATAGATGCAAATAACAGTTGCAAAGATGCAAAAAAGCATTTGACGGAGGTATGGAAGTTCTCCACACCCACAGTCACTCACTTTCTCTACTCCACAACTCCCCCAAACAAGAAATTCAATGAAAGAACTCAATTCTACCAGGGGCACAGTGCAGAAAGCATATTGACCTTAAAGTGCCTTGGACAAGAGTTATCAGAAACAAAATAAATCTAACACAGTTTTTAAGCTGCCAGTTATACTTTTTTTCTCTAGCAATTTAGATATACCTCAGCTGTCAGTCCCCTAGAAAAATACCACCTCAGTCACTGTCAAGCTCTGTTATTTCAACTGGTTGCTGACTTTACTCGGTTGAAGTTTCAATTAAGTTAATTTCTCCTACAGGAAGGTACATGAGGCCTTTGTTAGTAATGATCTAGTCACTCCCTGACACACACACACACACATATACTTTATTTACCAATTACAGTCACAAATCCATAAAAGATAGATTTCCTTTCCTCTCAGAATAAGATCCATCTTTGTTGCTAGCTTGCAGCTTCCATAACATTCCTGAGTATGTACAATCTTTTGATAGGCACAATGCAATCTTTTTTGTTCTGCTAATACATCAAACATTTAAATACAAATATTTAAATACATTACTTTCAAATGGTTACAGGGGGATTTCCTTTCCACTGTAACATATTCTAATGCAATACTTTATGTTACTAATATGCTCTAGAAATTCACAAAACCGTAAAGGTTTCACTCAAGCATGGGTTATAACATGAGGTGTCCTAGTCACTTCACCATAAATAAACAGGCTGAGGATCCCATGGAGTATGACTTTTCTGTGAGGGACTTCAATAAGAGTTGTGGGTGAACTACATACAGTATGCCTTGCAGAGTCTTGCATGAGAAAATACACTCCAAAAAATCAGTTAGTAATCAGATCCTAGATCCTCAAACTCCAGAATTGCTCTTTGAAATTCAGATATCTTCAACCACAGACAGCTAAATCAGATTTTACAGGCTTTTCTTGTACCATGCGTTTACTCCCTTAGTTTGCATTTCTTAAGCCTTGGAAAGCTGCATATGCTTTACAAGACTAATTGTACAAATTAAAATGGAAACTATTTCTAAATCTGTTCATTTCAATACATGTTATTTTTAGAGTATTTTAGTTGACCTTAAGAATTTCCTACCCTGCTTTAAGTACATACAGCAGGATACCATAAATCATACAACAGCATAAAAATCTAGCACTTGCTATAAATTAGAAGTATTACTTTCTTCACGCTCCATACTAGGAATGAATTTTACAATTAATTTAATGATAATTGAGTTTAAAAAGTAGAATGTAATTTAACTGGAATTTAAGATGCTGCACTTACTGGAATACTTTATTTGTCACAAGGCCTAGGGGTTTAGAATTGACTGACAGTGATGATGATAAATCAGTGTAGCAGAGTTAATTTCTCAGAGTTGCACTGGATTTAGTCACTCAGCCCCCAGAATAATGGAATTGTATGGCCAAATTCCTCTGCTATTGGAAGAATTTAAGGATAAGGACTTCAGTTACCTTTTTTTTTTTTTTTGAGACAGACTCTCTAACGGTGCTCGAAAAAGTGTAAGGCACAGCAGCCTAATTCATCATCTTCTTTTCCTTTTGAAATTGTAATTAGGATCACAGTTTACAAATCTGTGATCTTTATAGCTACACAGTGTGTTCCAGGCACACTCAGAGTTCATTGCCTTTATCAGACAATCTAAAACAGTGTGTGCCTGATTAGTACACAAACCTTAGCGTATAACTAGATAAAAGTTGCAAGAATGAACTAGTTGCTTTCCTTAAAAAAAAAAAAAAAAAAAAAAAAAAAAAAAATTTGCATTCCTGATGTAAAAATAGCTCAAGCACTTCAAAAACAAAGAAAAATATTTGTTTGTCACTAGCAATGAAATTTCCATTTTGGTCTCATGTGTGCAGTTTGCATTAGTGAGTCAAAAAAAGATGTAATTTTGTATCTTGCCTCACTAACAGTAGCAACTAAATTAAAATGAGCCATAACATTTCCTGATGATGTTTCCTAAATTCCCTGTTTGTACAGATGTGTGTATTTCTTTGTGTGTCATTCCAAGTTTACATTTTTCAGTCTCATTAGAAGAATGGATTCTACACTTTATCACTCAGTAGTCAGTTGCGGCGTCAGAACTACTTGCTTTATGCTTTACCTATTTCTATTTATATCAGTGAAAGATTTTCATAATAGAGCTCTGATCAATGCAAAATAATCCCTTCCTTCGTGACCCTCCAGCAGTAGCCCCAGTCTACGCTGACCTTTGCCTACCCAGAACAGCAGGTGAACATTTGGAAAGTTCTGTCTAGACTGTGATTCAGCTGTACTTTTCTGGGGGTTTAATTGTTTATCTTAAAAGTGATATCTGTGTGTATAATGTCCCCCTCCAGTGGACACCTACAAGAACCATGGTAGATCACATGTGAACAGCCACTCCTTTAACTGAAGAAGAAAAACCTATGTGTGTTCTTGCTCATTTAAGTTGCCTACACAAATCCCCACTGTCTGAGGTGTATTTTATGCAGTCACATATACCAAGTGGGAACCACTTTTATGTTACAAGAACTGTACTGTCTCAGGGCTTCAAGTCACTTATACATCAAGTTTCATGGGAGGTTTGTATTCCATTTTTGTTTAATAAACACAAACTTAACTACAATGGATTTGTTAATGATGGTCTAATTATACTTTTTTGTAAGCATGCATATAAACTTCATACCAACACATCTTAGTAGTGTACTTTTTAATGTGCTTTGTAAATTAAATGAACCAGAAATATTTCTAATTTGTAATGGGAAATGCATCTGTGCCATAATCCCAAGAATGAATTTCACTGGTCAGTGTTTCCTTCTGTTGTCTTAATTTAAAATAAACAAATGTAAATATCAAGCACATGTAGCAAACACCCTTTAACCTTGCTTGCTACAACACAAATTCAGTGGCATTTGCATTACTATTACTCAATCCCCAGGCTTTAGACTGGAAAGTGCCTTCCTTCACTTTTGACAGGCAGATTATAGAGATGGCTGTATTTCTCCAGCAGTTCTTAAATGCCTCCAGTCATGATTTAATTACCTTTATTCCTCCTCTTCTCTTGGTTCATAGCCTAAAACAGCAGCCTTGGCAATCAATGATCAGTGCTTTAGAATAAAGCCACCAGCCTCCATTATGAGAAATTCTTATAACTCCACCAGAGTTAACATACTCTCAAGCACCAATTTTCTAGAAAATACCCCCACAGATACAGGAGATGAATATACCTTCAGTATCCCATTAAGAAATATGAAGCCCAAATATCATATTCCACCTGTTTGCATTCAGGAAATGTGAAACATCAGTGTATCACACCAACACGTTATTTGTGCACAGCATCCATTATAATTCCCCCCACAAACAAATTTAATAAAACACACACTATCATCCAAGAGTTGCCATGTCAGCTGTCCACAAATTTTCTAGAATTAATCTGCCTTTACCAGGTTATATCTCTGCTACAAAGAATACTTAATTCCAGTTCAACAGATAATAAAAAACAACAACAACAACAACAAACAACAACAAAAAAACCCAACAGAGTTTACAAATAATTCTCTACTAAAACAAAAAAAAATATCTGGTTGAAGTTATTTTCTTCTAACCAGTCTAGAAAAATATTTCTTGTAAAAATAGACTAGATTATACATAATGGGCTTTTTGCTGCCTGTTAGTGCCCATCAGCCAGAGGGACTGCCGTTTGTTAAAGTATGCTGGTAAACTTGCTGTCATTAAAAGCAGCATAACAGTGTGATTGTACATTTGGAAAAAAATGCAGGCATCTTTGCCATCATTTTCAAAGTAGAAGCTATGTAACTGCTAAATGCCGTCATTACTACAGCTACTAACACTGAAAATGTATTTAAATTGCGTATGAGGATGAACTAATCCAACAGCAAGTTTGAATAATTCACGTTGCAGTACCTGCTGCTAATACTGAACCATTTCAACTGCCCTAAAGAGCCATTCAGATCCTAGGAAAGATTTGAAGCATTTTCAAAGTTTTATTCCTTGGCAAGAGTAAATTTTCATCTCAATCAGAACTGACAGTTGTCATTCTTTTTTTCCTCAAAGGCACAGGCAGTGCTATAATCTTCCTGAAGCAAGGATGAAGTGAAATGGAAGACAACAGCACATGCATGCACTTTATAAGAAACTATATGGAACTTCATATGGGAAACTATAACTTCGTCTTTTTGTGAAAGAGGATCAAATCCTGGAGGGTGTGGTTATGTTTGGTGCCCTCAGCAGCAAAGACAATATCAAGCAGTAGTCTAGATGATCTGAAAGCTCAAGATAATAATCAGCCGTGGCAAAGTCTGTCAGATCTGACACTTCTGTTATCAAGCGTGAAACATACAAGTGTATTTGTCCTGGGATACACAGATGTGTTTATTCATACTGATGAACTCATAAAGGTACCAGCTGTATGCATCAGCAATCACAGATGGGCCAGCAGAGTAAAATGCTTAGTACTGCCAGGGCAATATAACTATGATGCAATATCCAAATACATTGCAATTATACTAAAATATCCTACCTCACATTTTTGTTACTGTCCACAGGAAATGTTGAAGGGAAAGAAAATGCACAAAGGTATATATTTTTCATTAAAAAGTAGGTAGCAACTTTAACATTTTTTTTTCTTCAATGTATAGTCATGCTGTATAGAGAAAAAAGAAGTATCATGGAATAATACTATGACTCTGACATATTCAGTAAGCTTTATTGTTTTTCTATATTTAAACCCATTTTTAGTTTTGATAATCATGCATTCTACCTCTCATTCTCATTTACTGCAGTTTCACAGTAGAATTTAGTCACTGATATATTTAATGTCAAAAAATTAGCAATATCTGCCATTTGACTCCTTTTGCTTGATTTCCAATTTGTTAAATGCTTATCTAATCTATTGAATACACTATAATAGCCCTTAAAAGCTTGCCACTCTTCCTTAAGTAACACAGATATAATTAACTGTCCATTTATTTTTCTACATTTACAGAAATGCCCAAATTCTGCAGTATATTTATTCAAAGACAAGCCGATACAATTCCCAACTGAGGAGCTATTAAGCAGCAGGTATTTTAGTGTATATGTATTATCAAAACTAATTTGGGCAACTGCTACTGAAAACACATTCTTTTTGTAAATAGTATTTTCTGAGAACAGTAGCAAACAAATTCAGATGAAGATTGAGGTGAGTTCTAAGCAAAACTTTTTCAGACTGTGAAGAAAGACTGACTAAAGCCAGAGGAAGAAAACATGGTTTGAATCACACTCAAGAAGAACAATTGCATTACAGTGAAGGCAACAAACTGCATTAGGAGTCCCATTTCAGCCACCACCCCTGCCACTACTGAGTTATCTGCCTCAGTTTTTCATCTCAGTGTTCATTTAAGAATTAGAAACAATTTTCAGAGGAGTTTTTTTTATTTATTCATATTCAAAAATATCCAGTTTATTTTCATTTCCTAGATGCCTACATGGATTCTTCATGGACCAAATCCTCATTATACACTGCACAGACATTAAAGATCAGAAATATTTTCTGGGAGAGCCTTGAGGCACTGCTATAACACAAATAACATACCTTACCTTGTTCTAAGTTTTTGCCACTTTTTTCTAACAATGAACACTGGAATTGTTTACAATTATCACATGTCAGTTCAGCAACACATTTTTCATGACAGGAAAAGAGGAGAAAAGAAAATGAATCTACCTTTTGTGCCTGTCTTCCCTCACTTTTCTTGTTTTATGGTTTAGTTCTTAAGTTGACAGGTACTAGTAGACAATGCCTCCCTTTAAGCTGATGGTT
Organism: Pterocles gutturalis; assembly: GCF_000699245.1. Lineage (NCBI taxonomy): Eukaryota > Metazoa > Chordata > Aves > Pterocliformes > Pteroclidae > Pterocles > Pterocles gutturalis. The sequence continues at coordinate 11,917 of NW_010105654.1, read as the reverse complement.
TCCTCTTCACTGTTTCTAGATGTCTGTGCTGAAGTTTTGGGTGCTGGGATTTTCTTTGCCATTTCAAAGTTGACCCACATATTTACACAGCAATCCAGATAAATGACTCAAATACCAAATATGCAAATGAATTTAGTTATCAGCAGCCCATTTTCAGAACTAGAGCTTTTTGTAACCATATCTCACATGGAACTTCAAAGAGTCAAAAATATTGTCATTTATCTTCCCTTTCACTCAGAAGTATGATTTCAATCCTCACTCAAATACTAAGGTAAAAAAAAAAAATCACTGTTCCTTTTAGTTTAGTTTCTTTCCTTCGTGCATTTGAGGCTATCCCTAGTTACGGCAAATATGCTATAATCCTTTAGACAAAATGGGATTTAATGTTGTACAGTTCAAGAATTTGAGTCCAATAAGGCTATTTCATAGTTTTAAAACTGTACACACCTCTCCACTAAAAGTAACTGCCATTAAAAATGTCAACAGTATCATCTGACTCATAATGTTCTTTACTACACACAAGACAACTACGAGTAAACATTAGAAAATAATAAAGATTTTTGAGATCGTAATGTCTGTCTTTCCATCTTCAGCTCAAAACTTCATCCTACTCAATTTTTCATCCCATCTCACCAATTCAAATGCAGAATATGTTCTCAAAAAAAATATGTTCCCAAAAGTCTTCATTAAAAATTCTATGAATAGGAAGGGAGAGATCGTATTAATGCATTCACAGAGAAAAAGACAGACAGATCTGTTTGATATTACATACACTGTTTGGCTGGCCAAATAGTGTAAGCCCAGTTGCCAGTCATTTAACATGTACATAGCTCAAGATTAGCTACCATATGTGCTAGCTCTTGCTGACAAATATTAGCATTACTGCAGTGAGGATGGAAAGTATTCAGATCTATAAAAAGAGGCCATCATCAGTTGTACTGTGCTCGGAACAAACGTCTTTAGTGGTTACTCCTATACTTTTTTGAAAAACAAATAATATTTAACTTCCTCTGTCAGGTCTGTAGATTTAATATAATATCAAAAAATAAAAAGTCATGATACCTTGATATTTTATGCTACTGCCAACTGAGACTTTGCTGATACAGCTAAAAGTGTCAACTGCTCTATAATGGCATAAGGTATTAAATGCAACACATTATACTGAATGCAGAAGGTGGTTGATAATTACTTGCCATCATGTTTTATATATTTCCAAATCCGTGATTTTGAGATGGATACATAAGTGATTCAGCATTCATATTCAGGTACCATGAAATCCTTGTAGCCCTCAAAGTTCAAAGAGTCTCAGATTTTCAATAATACTGGTATTTATTTTGTTATTTTACAGTAGCTAGGGGAAATATTTAAGTTCTACCCGTTCTAAGAATAAGATGCACCTGCTTCCTGAGCACCTTCGAATGTCCCAGTTCTTCACAAGTTGTTGTCTTGACCTGCTGGTAAAGATCTTCTTAATGCAGACCTTTGTTGCAAGAGAGCATTGTTGGCTCATGGACAACTCATCATTCAAGAAGACACCTAGGTCCTTTTCTGCAAAGCTGCTTTCCAGTCAGCCACCACCCTGTATTGTTGCATGGGATTCTTCCTCCCCAGGTGTAGGACTTTGAGCCTTTCCCTTTGTTGAACTTTATGAGGTTCCTGTCAGCCCATTTCTCCAGTTTATCAAATTCCCTCAGAATGGCAGCACAATCAACTGGTGTATCAGCCGCTCCTCCATTGGGGAGGAATGTACTCTGCTGGGGTACATGACTGGAGTCCAAATTGTGCCACTGATCTCAATGCTTAGACCCCAGCAGCTCAGCCAGTTTTCAGTCTGCCTCATTGTCCACTTATTTAAGACATACTTCATCAGTCCGTTAATGAGAGTGTTATAGGAGACAGTGTTGAAAGCCTTGCTGAATATCTGCTGCTCCCCGAGACAGTGACTTCTTTGTAGGAGGCTATCAGGTTGATCAAGACTGATATCCCCTTTGTAAATCTAAACCAATTACTCCAAATCATCTACTTGTCTTTCTGTTTGGAAACGGTTTCCAGGATTACTTGCTCCATCACCTTCCCAGGGATCCAGGTGAACCTGCCCAGTGTGTAGTTCCCCTGATAACCAGAAAAAGTATCAAGTACCTTGACATTTTACGTGCCTTTTTTCTCCAAGAACCCTTGCCCACTTTGGCAGTGTATTCACACTTTTCTAGCCTTCCTTTAGGTCCTAGCTGCCTTTCGTATTCCTTCCCAGTTTGAACTCCAGTTGGGCTTTGGCTTTTCTAACCTGATTCCCACACATTCAGACACACGTTTGTCCCAGGTCACCTAACTCTACTTTCCCCACTTGCACGGTTCATTTTCATGTCTAAGTTTTGTCAGGAGCTCCTTGCTCAACCATGCAGGCATCCTGACACCTTTGCTTGACTTGCTACACATGAGCAAGGATTATTCTTGAACTCAGAGAAAGTAATCCTTGAAAACCACCAGGTCTTCTGGACCATCTTCACTCCAGGACTATACCCTGTGGCTCCCAAGCAAGTGTCTTTACAAGTCAAAGTCTGTTCTGAAGTCCAGGGTTATGATCCTGCTATTTTCCTTGTTCAATCCTCTCAGGATCCTGAAATCCACTGTCTCATGGTCACTGCAGCCAAGGCTACTCTGAGACTTCACACCCCATTCCTAACCCCCTTGTTTCAGCTTACAGAAGCTCCATGTTCAACTTATCAAATGTTAATAGGCTTTTTATCTGCTATTTTATCCATCTCAGAACCAGCCCATCATTTAACTTGCATAGCTCCTAAGGTGATATGGATGTGTGCACGTGCGCTGTGTTAATATTATGGAAACAAAACCAGGAAGACAATAAAAGCTCTTTATCTCATTTTTAAATTGACACTACATAGCCTCCAGGAGTGACACTACAGGAGATATGGTCACTAATTTGTAATATACGCTTTTAATCAAGAATTTCACCACCACCCGTCAATTTAGTAACCTATGACATTTGGTAAGATTATATTTCAGTTAAAAGAAAACTCAGTTTATACATATTGAAGAAGATAAACTTCCTGATATTGCTTTGCAATATAAGGACATTGTTGCTCAAAGAGCTCATCAAGTGCAGGTCTATTTTACTAAACCTGTAAGGAACATGTTAAGTCCACTGCAGAAAGCAGATTCACATGAAAGCTGTCTGATATTTAGTAACTGCAGTCACTCTGAGACAATCTGTAATGTAACATAATTAATCTCCTGCCTGACTCCAATGCTGTGTGCACTCAGAGAATAAATATAGCGCATATTTGTGGGCTTCCTCTTAGTCATACCTTACAAACCAACCGCCCCAGTGAATATGACGATCCAGCATCTAAATTTCTCTTTAAAAAGTATAAAGTTTCTCTTTAAAAAGTATAAAACAAAGTAAAAAAATAAAACTAAAATTACCTTGTAATTAATATGCAAGAGGTTTTTTCACCTACAGTGAATTTTCATTACATGGAGTTGAAGCATGTCATAAAAAAATGCCTGATCATTAGAAATTAATAAAATATCATCACTAGTCATTTACATACTTCTATGACATTTCATGAAAGGCTGGCTACAAGAGACACAAACAACAATTAGATGCCTGAAAAAAACATGCAGAAATAATAGTTCCAGAAACTTGTATTGTAATATAAATTTTAAAAGTTAGACAACATATTTCCGTGACTTAATAAATCTGAATATTACTAAGGTCATTTAATATTCAACCCTGAAACTTTGAAAAGTTACCTGTTCTGCAGAAATGGGCTGACATATTAAATTTACAATACTGCAACTTTTTAAAGTCCCCAAACTGCATAAAACCTAGCTTCCTGATTAAACCTTTATTCTTGCTTCTCCTATATTCTGTACTAGTAGGTGTACCAAATCACTGTACTTCATCTCAGCTGACAACTAGACTTCAAGGTGACTTCAGGCAGAAGCAAAATAGACAGTTGCCTAAAGCACAAACTGATTAATATTTAAAATTCAAAGCCTTAAGTAAAATAAAGTGTCTCAGAAATGCAGTTGCAGTTTAGAAATGCAGAGTCCAGACTTCACTGGCATAGAGACAAATTTGTTCCCTTCTTCCCTTGGTGCTTCAAGGCACTGAATCCAGACATGATGATGTACTAGGGGTGAGCAGCCACAGAACCATTCCTGCACTCTCTGCCCTAGTATGTGCCTGCCTCCAACCAGGATACACACTCAAAAGGCCACCCCAGCAAAGAAAGAGAGCTGAGGCTACAAGATCAGTGCACTTCTCCTTTCTTCCTTTTATGCCAACAGCAATACTGTGTTACATTGCTGCATTTGGGAACCTGTATTCAGTAGTCCTATTTTGATAAGAGTGGAATGATATGAACAGAGACAGATACACAGTTAAGGGGGGGAGTGGTGAGGATCACATGTTATTGGTGCTGCAATGCTTGTCTCAACTCCATGAACACTTAGAGAATGTGTTTTTCAACTACTTCCACAACACGGAAGTTCTACCACCCCAAAGAACAAATAAAGAAAACAAATTTTGCGGTCTTCATCTGTATGACAGAAAAAAGTCTTTCTGTTTACAACATTAGGAAGTATAGAGAGTTCTGATATGTACCATAGATATTTCTTTTCACGTTACTTTTCATTCTGAAAGCTTTCTTATCCATATTCATTGGAAAACAATTGTATACAGGCATTTTGTATTTTATGTCACCTTTACTTACAGCAAACCATACATAGATGTAATGTAAAAGTTATATGCAGAACACACAGGCTGGTCTCAGGCTGGTGGTTCACATTTAAGTTGGTTAATTCCTACCAAACAGATACCACAAAATTCATTATTTCTAATTTATAAATGTAGATTAATCATTAACATCACAGATGCATACCTTTAAACACTTGGACTTCTTACAGATACTACTGCCAATATGTAAGACACCACATGTGTGGCTGGATGATTGAATGACAAAAAACAAGCCTCCATATTCTCTCTTGCTCCTTTTTGCCTCTCCAATATACCAACATATCTAGAAACAGAAGCAAGAATCAAAACGATAGGATTAGAAGAAAGTTCCAAAGTTCATCCTAGATTTTGTCCTCTGCAAGTAAGCCATGTGAGAACACTGTTCAGTATGGACCAGTTTATTTTGTCTCAGATGGGCATCAAAAAAGGCAGTTGGTGGGTATTTTTTGATGGTACTTCACTTGAGTCTTTCACATTAATATCGAAGACTCTGAATACCAAAGATGACAGAAGTAGTATGTGTAAAGAATAATGACGGAAAGTATGATCAGTATGAAAACTCTATTCTCCTACTCTAACTTTTCTCTAAATATTTCGAAGTAAATGCAGACTATGAAAGCCATTTTAAAACAGGCCATTCTCCACCAGAACAAGCAAAACAAGCCTGAAACAACCTGTAACAGATGCTTTGCCAGAGTCAGAAATCACATCTGAACTTCAGATGGTGATGCCTGTTTCAAGTCTGCAAACCCTCATATACCTGAGTGAAATGAAATCTTCTGTTTCCATATGCATCAGTTGGGGTCATCTCTTCTCCCTGCCAACCACAATTCACTCTTTGAAGTTCATTAAGCTTTAATTAACTGGCATTCCATAAAATGCCTAGGGTTTTCAAAGTATTCCCAGATCAGACCACATTAGGTTAACATGGTATGGTCAAATGAAGTCTTCCGTACTATATTTCCACATACTGCATCACTATACTTCATTTTGGTTAACACTGATAAACATCAAAATAGCCAAACACAAATACAAGCTCCTGCTGACAACCTTTCTGTTAATGAAGACTAAGAGTGAAACATATTTGACATTTCAATCCTTTGCTATCAAACTTTCCTCCCCCCTTCAAAAAAAAAGCATTAATAAAATAAAATTTTAACATTATAATAAAAAGGGGGAGAACTGTAAAGATTTGTAATACCATTTTATATCCTGCTGACTCCAGCTTGCTGATTTTTTGTTATTCTTTGATTGGGCAGCTGGTAGTTCCCTAGCAACAGCTTAATTGATTGCAGCTGTAAATCCACCTCATTCAACTCTTTCTCCTATTCCTCACTTACGAGTGCATACACACACATCTGCCAGGTAAAAGGCAGCAAACAGAAATCTAAGGAACAAAGAGAAAACAAGGAGAGGGATGTGATAGCAATTTAATCAAGAAGGGTTTCAAATTTCAGAAAAAAAATAAAGAAATGTCAGTTTTAAAACTTAATTTAAAATATTTTTTAGAATACTTTTAGTCATGTTATTTTAATGCTACTCTTTTAATGCAGGGATCAATAAATCTTTTAATTCCCCATCATATTAATTAAAACGGATTCATTCTAATGTTATATACAAAGTATAAGTTGGGTATGGAGCTGTTGGAGAGTAGTGTAGGGGAGAGGGACCTGGGGGT
>NW_010105654.1:759-5283 GCF_000699245.1 Pterocles gutturalis | reverse complement strand
AGAGTCCAGCACAGAGCCACAAAGATGATGAAGGGAATGGAGCATCTCCCTTATGAGGAAAGGCTGAGGGAGCTGGGTCTCTTTAGCCTGGAAAAGAGGAGACTGAGGGGTGACCTAATCAATGTTTATAAATACGTGAAGGGTGAGTGTCAGGAGGATGGAGCCAGGCTCTTCTCTGTGACATCTAGTGATAGGACAAGGGGCAATGGGTTCAAGCTGGAACACAGGAGGTTCCACTTGAATATGAGAAAAAATTTCTTCACGGTGAGGGTGACAGAGCACTGGAACAGGCTGCCCAGAGAGGTTGTGGAGTCTCCTTCTCTGGAGACATTCAAAGCCTGCCTGGATGCGTTCCTGTGTGATCTGATCTAGGTGTCCTGCTCCGGCAGGGGGACTGGACTAGATGATCTTTCGAGGTCCCTTCCAATCTCTAACATTCTGTGATTCTGTGATTCTGTGAAAGCCATAATGAAAGAAATTTGCAGATAGAAGGCTGAAAGTTGTTCATACAATAGGTCCAAAGGCTACCCTCCACTCATTCAGAGGTAATTTCTGCACCATTAACCAATTAGTAAGTAAGAATTGTGAATTTTTTTCCATTTGTTTAGAACTAGCTATATTTTATATGTGATATCAAAGAACATATTTTCAGTATCAGAATAGGAAACACGTGAAAAAAGGGGCTGAGGTATATTTCCAGGGCTTAAATCCAGTGATGCAGGGCTGAAAACTCCTGCTGGACTCAACTTCATAAAATCTCTAGACACTGCAGTTTCTGACTTAAGTACTTGAAAGACCTATCAGAAACGAGCATTAAGTGGATGTTTAAATAAGTTGTGAGACCTTAGGGTCTTATCAAAGGACAGTGAGTGTAAATTTGAGAGCAAGAAGGAATGACTCTAGAATTACTAGGGAAGAAGTAAACGGCTCTAAGAAAGGAAAGCTTTGGGGATTGCTTCTCTTATTCTGGTAACACAGAGTCTCTGCAACAATAGGACTGGGAAATTTGTGATTTCTCGTATCTAGAGAAAAAGGAGTGAATTGTCATTTTGCTAGTCTTGAATACATGAGATCAATACACAGCATTCTCTTACATGGTCACTTTTAATATGAAAATAGGGTACTCCACTCTCCCTTTCTCCTTCCTTCTCTTCTCATGTTGTTATTGGAAACACACAAACCTATATCTTCCACAAAAATGCCAGAGCCATCATGGCATCCTAGTTTGCGTAGAATCAGGAAGTTTTTGTCTTTTCTATTGAAGCTGTTCAAACTTTTCTAGTCTGCAGAAAAGCTCAGAGATTCCCTGAGCCACCAAGAACAGGTGTGACTGTGTGCTTAAAAGGTTTTGTAGAGATGAACAGAAACAGGAGAGGTGGGTTCTGTTTTCTTCCAGTTACATCAATATTTTATTGAACAACTTTCTCATGTAAAATGTATAAAGCATAGGAACATGGAAATCAGCTCCCCTCTCTTATAGTCATAGCCATTAAGCTCCAAGTCATGCAGTGCATACTAAATGTCTGCCTACCAGATCAGTGCCTCCCCAGTTACTACATTTCCTTCTGAAGCACTTAGCTATTTGTAGAAAACTTAGAAATCTTAACTATGAAATGAAGAGTCCATTTTGAAAATTTTGGTTTAGTGGGATCTAACATTTAAATGCCTATTAGATCTGTTCTTCAAATATTAAGTTCTGAAATACTCTGGGCTAGAATAATTTTGCAGCTTTGTAAAGTTAATTTGTAAAATCCATTTTCCTGTTTTTAATTAGCTGAAGAACTACTAGTCCAGGACATATGTTCTGAAAGCTAGTTTAGCCATTATGTGTGAAAAATATTTAACTTCAGATTTTTTTTCCACATGTGAGAAATATGTAGAAAATGTGAACATAACAGCTTGATAATGCTAAGCATCTGAAGATCATTCAGTAATGCTTTAATTCTAATTTCAGGCACATTTGTATAAATTTCTGTCTTCTACTTGCAAGGTCCTATTGCATTCTTTCATTATTAACTAAATCATAGAGTCATAGAATCATTAAGGTTGGAAAAGACCTCAAGGATCATCAAGTCCAATCCAACACCACCTAACTCACTAAACCATGTCCCTAAGCACTATAAGCATCATATCTACACGTAGCACCATATCCACACGTAGACAGCATTATAAATAATGTCAGTGATATTCACTGGATGTGGCATAAAAGTGACTTGGATACTCATTCTCTTCTTTTAAGTGTATTTCCTGTGGGAAGCTGCTAGCATGATCTCTGAAGTAAACCTTGGCAATACAAACCATAAAGTTATTTTCAGACATTTATTTTATCAGCTTGGCAGAGAAGAGCATACTACAATCATGTTGCACCAAATGAACACAAATACATATCACGGATTAGTGATGTATGAAAGTAGTAAATAAATGGTCAAGAATGTATTCGATGTACACTGCAAGTGTATAACTTGAGCATGAAAGACAAATTTAAGATATAGACATTATAGGAGTAACTAAAAAGGAATCTATATAGATTGCCTAGCTTAATTTAAAACATATAAGATACAGATGAGGGAGAAAAAAATAACCAGACATATCACTTTCTGTTTCTCCCAGCAACATGGAATGTTTTTTCTTTCAAAGGGTCCTTATTATAAAAGACACATTCATTTGACTCTAACACCAAGATTGCATGCAAATCAACTAATTTTTTTTGCATTGAAGTTATAGAAAGTTGTACTCACAGTTCGAGGTGGAATTTCTGGAATATTAAGTGTTCTGCATCCTCTTCCCCAAGACTTGAGTCTTAGGTTAAATACCTAGGTTCCATACTTTGGTATTTGGCAATCTGAGACGTATTTTCACAAAGGTTTATTTGGCCTTGCAAGGAAATTTCAAGCAGAAAGTTTAATTATAAGAACAATTTCATACATGGAAAAAGGTGCTCTACTAGTTTATCCAGGAAGGAAGAATTTCTCCTCTGCTATGTCTAGCATCTGAAGATATTTCAACTGATCATCTAGTCTAACCCTAAGCATCAGGAGAGATTTGGATGAGCATACACTACCTCTGATAATTATCTGCTCCAAAAATGGCCTCACAAGTACCAAGAATAATAACCTCTACTGCTTTACAAATGTCACAGTTTTCACACACAGCAAAGAGAAATTCGCTTCTGCATCCCTTCCACCCCTACCCTTAGAAGCACCACACTGTCAATCTGTATTCAAGTTTGGGTGTCCTGAATTCTCAGAGTCTTTCAAGTATTTCAGATATACATCTACCTCCTATTTTATATCAGTGAATTTGATTTCTCCTTCCTAAATATATGCTTGTACTTGTCACAATCAAATTTTATCTAATTGATCCTGGACCATTTATCATTTAATCAATTTCCTTTCTAATTTTAAACTTTCTTACAACACTTTCCAATGTGATGTCATCTACAGATTTTACGAGGGAAGTCTAGTCCATACCTCATATTTCTCATGAAAACTTTACTATTAATGGAGGTCAGGCTCAAGATAAAATTCTGAGGGTTGCACCTGCAAACATCCTCCAGTGATGAAGGATGTTTAAATAAATGAAAACAAGGACATCGTTCTTCCTAGGTAAGTACCCTAATTGCTGTGCTGTTATGCTAGTCATGAACCATTACACATCCTGTTTCCCTAGTCCAATGTCCTGGTTTCAGCTGGGACAGAGTTAACTTGCTTCATTGTAGTTAGTAAGAGGCTAAATTTTGTATTTGTGCTGAGAAGAAGGCTGATAACATACTGATGTTTATCGTTGCTGCCAGGACAGTAAAGGACTTTTGAGCTTCTCTGCTGTGCCAGTGTCTGCAGGGGCAGGAGAATCTGGAAGGGAGCACAGGCCCAATTACTAGCCTAGGATTCAACCTTAGGTTTAGGATTAAGACCCAAATTGGTCAATGGTGTATTCCATATCATGCATGTCATGCCCAGTATATAGGTGGGGTTCTGTCCAAAAGTTCTCTCTCTCTTTCTGGGTTGCCCTTCTCTTGGGGGTCCTCTCTCAATCTCTCAGTTGGCTCTTGGTCTCTCGGAGTCTCAGGCTCTTACCTTTTTTGGGATTGCAGTTTCAGGACTCTGGCCCTGCTCTGGGATCATTAGCTGGGAACAGACTGAGCTTTGGTCATCAAGTGGTGAGCAGTTTCACTAGATGACTCATTTGTATATATTACTATCATAATTATTATCATTATTATTTTCAATTTTATTGTAGTTTAGTTATTAAATCATTCTTATCTCAACACATGAGTTTCTTTTCCCTTTACTCCTTTAATTTTTTCCATCCATCCTCGGGAGGGGGGAGGGTGAGTGCATGGCTGCACAGTATTTGCCTGCCAGCCAAGTCAAACCTCAACATCCAATAAACCTTGTAGCTATTTCATGCAAACCAGAAAATTGCCAACTGAAGAAATTAAGAGTGAGTCACATAGAGATAGCCGCTATTGAAGAAGATTTTAGAGACTTAATCTATGCATTTTGTAGCAAAAATTGTTAATTC
>NW_010105654.1:0-749 GCF_000699245.1 Pterocles gutturalis | reverse complement strand
TGCTGACTTGGAATTCTTGCAAACCTGCCATCTAACTATTTCAATGCTTTTAAAGCAAGCTGCTGTTGGAACTTTCACTGATGCAATGATATTTGCCTGATTATTCTCATCTTCTGTTTCCATTTTTGTTAGAACCTTAAACCAAGTGGTCCATCTGGCATTCTCTTTTGCTTGTCATTTTATAAGGTATAAAAATAAAGTACATTTTAAAATTCTAAATTATCAGTTTTGTTTTCTCACTGTATTAGGTTTGTGTGGTAGGGTTTTGCAGGGGACCGAGGAGATGCTGAATTAGGATTGGACTTCTGGGACATGAAGCTTTTCCCTTAAAAGTCCAGAAGAAGAAGGCTTTGCCCTTAAGCAAAATGGAAGAAGAGGTGACAGAGGACCTGACATGGCCAGAAGGAGAACTGACAGGAATGTAAACAAGGAAACTAGAAAATAGTGTGTTGTTTTTAGTTAATAGCCAATAAAAAGTTTTGTAGATGATGTATTCACAGTAGTAAAAGATTATAAAAGTAGTTGTAAAAGAGCAATAAAGTGATTCTTCTTCACCACCTACCGGACTTCACTCTTTGATCCCGACACTACAACCGGTGCCCGAACAGGGACCTCTGCGACCCTGGAATAAACAACTCCGCAATCTGAATTGCGGGAAAGGAGCAACCGGTAAAGAATCCTGGCTGAATGAAATAAAGATCAGTGGGAGAAGAGAATCACAGAATCATAGTATCATAGAATCATAGAAT
>NW_010105653.1:55860-63144 GCF_000699245.1 Pterocles gutturalis | reverse complement strand
AAAAAAAAAAAAAAGTAAAAAAATTTACCTGCTGATGGGAGCAGAGAGGGAAGGGGCTTTGGAGGAGCAGCTGGAGAACCGACGGGGGAACTTTCCTAACGAGCAAAAATAAATTTTGGCAATTTATTTCCCAGCAGCTGACCAGCTAGGGGAAAAAAAAAATTTAAAAAAATAAATAAAAGTATTTCAACCAAGAAATTGTAGCCAACCTGAAGGTTTATAGGTTTTTTTCTTGGCATCTTTGCGTAGCTCTTGCCATAACTGAAGGCTGCTGCCCGCACTTCCCAAACCTGGGGAGCACACCTCTAAGAACACAATTTAAATACGATCGGTTAAGTCAGTACATTTTTTTTATGGCAAATTTAATTGGTATGTATCAGCTTATCATAGGGGATTCCAAAATACTCCATTTGAAATCAATACATGAGGTGTGCACCAAAATAATGACAATATGTAAAGAGCTCTTTTGACTTTGGGGTTACTTCTGCCCCCGCTGACCTGTAGGACCAGGGGCAAAGCTCCTCGTCCCCTGCCCTTTATGGGTGGGTTTTAGGAAATGTGCAGTTTGCATTGCGAAAAATGCAACGTGAAAAAAAAAATAAAAATAATATAAAGCCTGTAAGGGATCTGCTGCCTCCACCACTGGGTTTCCTAATGGCCACGGACGGGGGACTGATGGCCCTGTGCACGCTGTCCCCCTCCGATCGGATCCCTCCCGGCACAGAAACCAAACTGGGAGTAAAACCAGAGGATATGATGTGGGTACTGACCCACTCTGCGTGGCAGTCACGTCCCACGGTGGCCGTGCTACAGCCCAGCGCTCTCCCCGTCCTGCAGAGCAGGGACACTGACACCTGTGTCACGGGTTAGAGCTATTGACAAAAGTCAGCCACCATCCTAGGGGAGGAAAATGCCCTCAGCCTTCCTTCACGTTAGGGAATAAACAAGTTAAAAGGGGTGGAAGTGCTGCAAAAAAAGATTCAGCTTCAGCCGTGGAAGCAGAAATTGGGATTTCCTCGATTTGGGACCCAGCCAGGATCCCTGCCCGTCCCCAGGCTGCTCCAGAGAGGTTCCAACACTTGTGTAAAACCCCCATCGATTGATGCATGTCCTGCATGACCCCAACACTCACCTCCCTAAATGCAGCCGATGCTTTTCTTTCCAATCTCTTATTTACAAACTGTCATCTGCACTGTAATATGTCACAAATGTGCAGTTACCAGCATTTAAATATATATAAACCTTAAATACAGCGCTGTTTCAGCTAAAGACAGGTTATTATTTCATTGCTGCTTGTCCAACGCTCCATAATCACGGTCCTCGCAGTGTGGCACCAGGAACAATGGAGCCTTCACGGGGCCCGGGGCGGCCCGTCATCTCCGTGGGCACAGGTATGCGACGGAGAAGTCCCGGTTTCACCCCGGCTGCCATCCGTTTCGGCTCCTGCAACAAGAGTACATTGTTCCACGCTCTAACACGGGGCAAGAAAAACAGAGCCCTCGATTGTACTTGTCATAATGCACAGATAATTTGTAGTAATGTTGGTTATTAAAGGATTTCTGCTCATTAACAGCACTGTGCTCCTTCACTGCCTTTTTTTCCCCCCTCTTTTTTTTTCCCCCCTGCCTGTCATAATCACAACATTCCTGGGAGATGCTCTGGAACACATCCTACAGGTCTTGGCTCAAAAGCTGGAGAGAAGCATTTGAAAGCCTGCCAGTCTTATCTGCCGTGCATCTCCCAGGCACTATCTAAAGGCAAACCCTCTTGGGCCCAGGAGGACCGCGGGGGTCCTCCCCGACCTCCTCCCGAAGCCAAACCACAGCCGGGGTGGGGGGAGAGGGACCAGAGGGACCAGAGGGACCAGTGCTGTCACCGCATCCGCGCCAGCAGAGCCCAAACCTGCCGGCACGGACCGCTGCGCTCCGGGTTTTCAGTAAGGAGAAATAATCTCATAATTTTCTGCCTTTTAAAAAATTTCTATTATTTAATGTTTCCAGACAAAGAGAAGGATGCAGAGGTTAAAGCACAACAGGAGTAGTTGCTATATAGATAATGGTTTCCCGGCTCAATTAATAGATTATTTTAATGCTTTGAAAATGGGGTTGAGATGGGAACCCCGCTGACTGGGTGCCGAGGGGTGGGGAAGGCTGGGGGACACGCTGCACCCCCCTTTCACTGCCCAGGAGCGGGGGCACAGCGTCTGAGCCCAGCCAGAGAAACCCCGACAAAACTGCTGCGCCAGAGCAAGGGGCTCTGCCAAAAACTCAAATGCCTCATAAAGTCAGGCTGGTTTTGCTGGAAGCTGATTTTTGAAAGGAACCAGAGGAAAAAAAAAAAAACCAAAAACAAAACAACTTTTGACAACATCAGAATGTCCCGTTTCCTTTGTTTTAATGACATTGCCGTGATTTTCCAGCTCAAACCGACTTTTCATTTTACTCTTGCAAATGTTATATTCTGTGCGGTAACACACTGTGATAGGACTTTGGACCGTCTTCAAAATGGAAAAAAAGCTAAAATCAGAACAAGGCATTCTGATAAATCCAAAGTTCAAAAAAAAATTGTTCAAAGATTTTTCCTTTATGGAGAATTTCACAACCACTGGCCTCCACGCTCCCAGAACTCAGCATCTTGAAACCCACCGTGCAGAGGATGTGATCTCACCCCCCAGCTCGGCATGTGCCCCCGTCCCTGACACGCTGCAGCCGCGGCAAAGCCCATCCCGGCTCCTCCGGGCTCAAGCCACCCTTTGCCACCACTCGTGGGACATACGCAAGGACACGCACCAGGGGGTTGTTTCGCATCCCCGTACGCTGAGCTAAGACCTGGGATTTGCTGCCTTCCCATGTTTTCCAGTCATCAATAAATGCAGCTTGCAGCCAGCTCCGCGACAGCCCGAGGTGAGCAGTTTGCACGGACTGCTCTGAATGTGTGCGCTTGCAAACTAAAGTGCAAAGAAAAGTGGGTTTGCACGTCCCGCTGCAGCCGGGCTTGCACACCGAGCCTGCACGCACACGGCAGCATCGCTCCTGCTTGAGACAGCCCTGACGTGTGACAATGCACCGGGTCACCGTGGGCACAGGGGGATGGCAGCCACCCGAGCGGCTTTTTTCAGCATCCCCCAGGGAGAAGAGCAGCCACACGTCTTCTCCCGGTGAAGCTGGAACATCCCTGCATGACCCTTCTTCCTGCCAAGAGATGCCCAAGTCAATAAATTTATCATTAGGGATGAGCTGGAATTAAATATCCTCCAAAATTGATCAGAACCAGGAGGGGAACGGGGGAAAAAAGGGAGAGAAATTCACCAAATACTGCATTTCACCAGACCTGAAATTAATGTGAATGGGTTAATGGAAACTCCACGAGGCGAGAGCTGTGAGTTTCCAGGCTTTTCAAGGCCCTTCCCACGAGTATCTGCTGTGGGTGGGGACAAGCTGACTCACAGTTTCCAGAGCTGGAGTAACATTTCAACACCCCGGCGCTCCAGCCTTGGGGACTGATGGCAAAGAGCACATTCCCAGCAGAGTGGTTGGGAAGGGTTTTTTGACAACATGTTTTCTTGTGTCAGAAAATGGCAGTTTGGCAAAACCAAAAATTTTTTTTTTTTTTTTTTTTTTTTTGGTAGCAAACTACCAGTTTCCACGAAGTGCTGCTTGGAAAGGTTGCCTGGGCTCAAGTTTGGATTTCTAGTCAATCCCACAGAGGTAAAAATCATCTCCCAATGGGTCCTTGCTGGTGGGTGGTGGCACCCATCCATGGTGGTCCCCACCCCAGGAGATGTCCCTTGCTTGGAGCAGGGACACGGACTCTCGCATCCCAGGAGAATACCCAGCTCTATGGGCAGCCCATTCATTGAAGTCTCTTCTGGGTGGAGCTGGGCCAATTTGTATGAATAATTAAGCAGTTATTCAGGGAGAAAGGGTCCAACTTCAACTCTGGAGATGAGAGCATCCGTCTCAAGATACGGGGCATTAGGATCAGTTCCCTGCGTTGGGTCTGGACAAACGGGGATTAAACTGTGAGTCAGGCCACTGCCATGAGTGCAGGATTATCCCCCGTGCTGCTGATTGCATTTTGTAGGAAAACAAACTCAAGATGTCCCCGTGAAGTCCTGCTGCAACCCAAGGGAAGCACTGGCGTCTCAGGTTTTTGCTGCCTTCATCTAAACCCGCTGCCAGCCTCCACAGCACAGAAAGGTGGATTTTTCCCCTTCATAAAAGCTGTATTTCCACCTCTCTCGGGCTGCCTCCCTCCCCGACCATGGCCAGAGGGACTTTTTTTAGTGCCTTATGGGACGGTTCCCAATTTCACCATTACCATTTCATAATTCACTCAGAGATGAATATTCACACACTTTCTTCACTGGAAAAATACAGAACAACTAGAAACGGATCCTTGCTATGGAGTTTTGTTATGACATATTCCAGGCAGTGCAAAGGGAAAAGGGAATTTTTGGGGAGTATCGCAGGAGGTGCGATATGCGCAGGGCTCAGCTTCCCATTGGATCCAACCCATGGAGAAGAAACAGCAGCAAATATCCCAGCGACAAACACAGACCTCTTACAATTTCCAAACCATTCACATCTGCCCTTTCCTCTAGGCTAAACTGCAATTTTTCTGATGAGAGGACAAGCCAAAGGAGAAGCCATTGGACTTGAACTGAACCCAAGACAAACTTCTGAAGTTCAGCAAATTTCACGTCAATAACTTTTATTCCTCCAGCAGCCAATGCATTTCTTGAGCGCCGGCAGCACCACCATCTCCAGTGCAATATCACGAGATAGTCCCAGTTTGGCCCCTGGTGTCCCATCCAAATGGCCCATGGGGACAGAACTGTCCCCTGAGATGGTTCCCCAGCTGTCATGCCCCAAACCTGCTCCGACTGATCTGACCACCAGCACGGCACAGGAGTGAGTGAGTGACAGGCATCATTCCTCCTCTGTGCTCTGGAATGAAGCTGCTGATCCGGGGGAAGATCTACCTGCCATCAGACCTTTCAGAGTCTTTCCTGATGCCATTCACAGCGATTTTCTATGTCCTTTCAAACTGATGATCCCATAAAATGAGGCATGTGGGTGGAGAGGATGAAGACATTGACTCCTGAGCCTTAGTCGAGTGCTTTATCCAGGAGGACATCCTACCTCGTGGTCAACTATGAGCAACCACCCTCCAATGGGTCTTCCAAGCACAGCAGTCAGCCCCCAGGACCCGCACCAGGAGGTACTGGTGCAAGATGGAGAAGTGGATGGGGAGGAGAAGTCCCGTTCAGCCAGCCCAGGGATGGTCCAGCCTCTGAGACTTTGGCAGGAGAGAGACGGACGTGCAGAGTCCAGTCATCCATCTGTGTGAGAGCAGTCTGGGGATTTCTAGGACCATGGAAACTCGTAACACCTCCTTCAGCCTCATTCTTTACTTCCGCAGTTGCAGGCAGAAGAGCTGGGCTGGCCACTGTGCTCCTGCCCGGGTCTGGCTGGAGGAGTCCGGCGATATCACACGAAACAGCTGCTCTGTTCAAATAGGAAGGGAATTACAACCGCCCGCGTCCTCCAGAGGATACATCTACAAACCGTGCCACCCATAACAAACACACCGGGGTTTGTCCTTTTTATCAGCATTTGTTCAGCAGCCTGTGGAGACAGTCTGCCTTTCTGGAGCCTTTTCCAGGCAGATAACACCCAGTTCTGAAACTGCCTTTTGCTTTTTTGTTGGCTTGGCTTTGGTGAATTGTCATTTTGGAGCTGGAAAGGGTCTAAACGAGTAAGAAAAACAGTCCAGCGCTGCCCGCTGCCACCACGCTGATCTGGCACCAAACTGCGTAAGATGCCAAGCCCAGCGTCTTGGGAAAAAAAATAAACTCTACCCCTGTCCATATTTACCCATACAATTTGCAAACACAAGACTGGAAGTTCCCTGGGAGGGCAGGATTAAAAAAAGGATTTTTCTATTTGGAGCTGGTCCAGAAAGCAGAGGGAGTATTCGTATATGTCAAAAATGGATTTTAATTGAGGTTGGTTGTGTCCAGCGGTGCTCTCCTAGAAGCAGGAGCTAAAAACGCGGTGGGGCTGGCCGAGAAGGAAGCATAGGTTGAGGAAGACATCAAAGCAGAGCTGAGAAAGGTCAGATATAAATGGCGACCTGTCCGTTTATGCAATAGTTTGCTCTTCTATTTACGATGGTATTTTCTGGGAAGAGCTGGTGAGAGCCAACTAGGGCAGGCTTGTAAAAAGATAATTTTTCTCCCTTAGAAAACACAAAGACAGACAGACTGGGCTGCTGGCTTTTCTCCCTTCCCAAGATCTGCTGCCCTGGGCAATTTGTTCTGTTGCAGCAGCTCTTTGCTGAAGTGACTGGCGTCTGGTCCGCTTCAGAGCAGACGCCAGTCACTCCAGTAAAGAGCTGCTTACCACATCTTTGGTAAATATTTTCTGCAGTGGTGCAGTAGCGTCTTAAAAGAGCAGCATTGTTATTTCATAGTCATCTCCAATAATAAATCGGAGAGAAGCAGCCACAAGACATTAGCAAAAGCTGCTGCCACTGACCAAAACTTTAGAGAAGCAGGAACACAAGTGGGAAGAGAATAGAAATAGTGACTGAGTCATTGGCCAGAGAGGCTGAATGCAGCAAGGGAAAAAAAAAAAAATAGCAGGCTTCAAAAGCCAGTCCCAGGACACGTCTGTGGGACCAGCACGCACTGGTCTGATGCTTCCCCAAATTCCTTGCAACCTCAAAATGGGGATATGAAAATTATTAGGGAAAAAAGAGAATATTGTCTTCTCTGTTTTGAGCCTGGACCAAAGGTAGCCAGAGGCAATCATTGCTAAAGTACCCAAACGACATTTCTTTTTGTGTTGAAACTGTATTTTCAGTATCTCTGCTGGCAGCTGGCTGCAGGATCTCCAGGGCTTGCTCATGCACCAGTATGTGAAAATAGAAAGCAGGGTTAGGGAGGAATGGAGCTGACCCAAAAGTCATTGGCACCGCTGGGTGTTACTGGGAGCAAATCGTCCTTAAATACACACCGGGGACACAGAAGTACAGAGTTTGCCCCAGCACCCGGAGCAGGCTGTGAAGAGAGAGGAGATGGTGGTTGGAAGCAGTTGGGTCTCTGGGGACTCTCCTCTGTTCTGTTGCCGCACCATGGAACAAGAAAACCCTCCTCTGAGCGCACACCCCGTGGGGTCGGTCCTGCTGTACCTCGAACTGTTCGAGAAGCCGTCTCTGTCCAGGCAGCTGCTGGCTCCATCGTCATGGGCTGGTGCGAGATGGTTAGAAGCAGCACGT
>NW_010105653.1:54213-55839 GCF_000699245.1 Pterocles gutturalis | reverse complement strand
GGGCAGCTGCCTCCGTTGGGAGCCACGACGGGGGATTGCCATCGTTCTGCGTGCATTTGTGACACTAAACCCTTTCCTTTCGGTGCCAGCCATCCCTAGCAGCCGAGCCCCCCGAGGGTGCGAACCGGCGGAGCTCCTATCACCTGCAGCGGGCAGGTCCCAGCCAAAATCTGACCATTTATTTATTTACCTTCTCAGGCAGGCGATCACCCGGGACCATGCCCTGACCCCACGCGCTGGCTCCTGCCCACCCGACCCAAAGTCCAGCCCAAGCTAGAGCCGACCTGGCACCGGGATGCAAAGCTGTCCAGCTCTCTGGCAATGGCAGGCGGCTTCCCGTGGCCCGTCAGGCTATCCCGGTGTAATTGGGGACAAGAACGAGAGGATGGAGCACTGACTGGAGCAGACACCTTGTGACAATATCTGATGGAAAGCAAATTTTATATAGGGTGAGTGATTTTTAGCTCTTGGCCTCTTTATTGGGCTAATGAGTGAATAATGATTAATGCTCAGCAATCAGCCATGATGAACCGAGGCAAAAATACAACAAGAGAGGAATGTGCGTGAGTGCAGAAGAGCTTGGTAGGGGACAGCCCTATGGTAGGGGACAGCAGCCTGTCCTCAACACCTAAAGATGAGAGTCATTTGGGAGGAAAGACAATAAACTGTGTTGCATTAAAAAAAAAATCCTCCAAGCCAGGTTAGGACATCATTTTCCTGTCTCAGCTTCAAGACCCACCAACACCTCCCAAGGCCACCTCCAGCTGAGGTCCTCCCGCGTCCCATCGCTATGACACTGGGCAGCGTTTGAACAATGACCCTCCAGATCACCAGCGCCGCACATCGAGGACCGGCACGCTGCCAACCCCGGCCCCACGGTCCCTGTATGCTCACAGCAAATGTTCACTGTGCAGGACGAAGGAACGACACGAACCATCCCAGCACGAGTTATTCATATCGCCATTAGCCCAACAACAAACGTTCCTCTCAGAGTCGTAAAGCAAGGGTGGCATTTTTATTAGCTGAGGTTTCCTCCTTTTTTTTTTTTTTCTCCTTTTTTATGGCCTTATCCACAAATGCTGAGAGCCAGAGGGAATTATTTGTTACTTACATTAAAGCAAGAAGCCATCAGACCGCAGCCCTACAGCCACTCCCCATATCATTATTTTCTTCTTTTGGATTTACATGAACCTCATTATTAAACCTTAGCTAACGCAGACATCCTAACAATGCATCCAGTGCTAATAACTGCTAAGCAGCATTATTAATTATTGTAATTACAGCATTTTAAATCTATTTTGATTATATTAAAGAGAATACTTTCCTACTTTTCCAACCAAAAAAATCCACAAATGTAGCTTATTAACTCTAATTCTATTCTTATTGGTAAAACTATTGTTAGATTTCAAAGGCAGCTTAGCCTGGGCCCTAGAAGAATATATCACGCTGGGACGGCGTGGCACGTTCTCAAACTCTGGTGTCGCTTAGCCAGCGTGGGGGCTGGAGGGAGCTTGGCAAAATGTGTCAGTGAGGACTGGGATGAGGAATTCGGTCCTTGAAGTCTGACAGCACCCAGTGCCAGTGGCCTTTAGGAGAGGTGTAAATACATACATCCCCCCTTACAGC
>NW_010105653.1:16207-54102 GCF_000699245.1 Pterocles gutturalis | reverse complement strand
TAGAGGCTTGGGGGAACCAGGATGACCTGTCCCAGGGGTATTTATGTGCAGAAGGTGGTATAGGCTCATCTATAGCAAGTTATGGGTCCAATATAGGGCCTTGATCCCACGACAGGCACTCTTGTCATTAACCCTTGCTTGTAATGTTCAGGGGAATTATTTATGCCAAACCCAGACACCCAAATGGCCATATAAACATGCAGCCGCGCTTTTAATTAAAGATGTGCCGAGATAAAAAGCTTCAGAAAACAATTTTAAACAATTAAAAATAATATTAGAGATGCTTGTCTACCCCATCTGCATGTGTCCTGAGCAGCCCCGAGAGGCTGGCTGTATTTTTACCATCGCCAGGACTGTCTGCGGCGATTCCCCTCCACTCCGCTGGCCGGAGGAACCGCGTGTCCAGACATTTCTTTGCTCCAAAGAGTTAAGATTTCATTTGTCAGGCTGTTTTTGTTTCTATTCACATGTCAGTGCCTGTCATTTATTTAGTCAATGGGACATATCCAAGGGATGGAGACAGACTGGGTTAGTCACTCTGACCGTGGGTCGCCAGTCCCGGCGAACCGCCTGAGGTCATTTCCAAAAGCGCCACTAACAATGCGAGGGAAGCTGGGCCCCGGAGACCTGCAGGAAACGGCGCGGAGATTAAAGACAGAGATAGTCCTTTACAAAAGTACACTGGAGGAATGTTCCTTATGTTCTGTCAACAGAGTTTCTTCCTCCGCTCAAGACCGGCTCTATTTTAAGGCTGAACTCCCGCACCAAAAATGGAAATACTCACTCAATGGCTATCAGTGCATCTTGGGTTTCTGGGGCTGCAGCAGCAATACGGCCGAGGAAATGAACCCTCCAGCTCACTTCGGAGCCGGAGCCACTTGAAACAATTCCTCCTTGCAGCAGCTCTCCGCTGGGTTTGCTTCTTTGTCTGGTTTTTACACAGGGTGTAAGACCTAGTGGGAGCCTGCGGTACGAGCAACATCCCCGCCGGTGTACCCCCAGATACGAGCATCATCCTCACCGGTGTACCCCCGGGTATGAGCATCATCTCCGCCTGTGTACCCCTGTGATACGAGCATCATCCCCGCTGGCGTATCCCCATGATACAAGCATCATCCCCTCCAGTGTACCCCCGGATACAAGCATCATCTCCTCCACCATGATACGAGCATCAACCCTGCCAGTGTACCCCCAGATACAAGCATCATCCCCACCAGTTGTACCCCCGGATACGAGCATCATCCCTGCCGGTGTACCCCTATCATCCCCACCGGTGTACCCCCATGATACAAGCATCGACCCCGCCAGTGTACCCCCGGATACAAGCATCATCTCCTCCAGTGTACCCCTGTGATACGAGCATCATCCCCGCTGGCGTACCCCCGGATATGAGCATCATCCCCACCGGTGTACCCCCGTGATACAAGCAACATCCCCGCCGGTGTACCCCCAGATAAGAGCATCATCCTCACCGGTGTACCCCCGGATACGAGCATCATCTCCGCCTGTGTACCCCCGTGATACGAGCATCATCCCCACCGGTGTACCCCCGTGATACGAGCATCAACCCCGCCACTGTACCCCCGGATACGAGCATCATCCCCGCCAGTGTACCCCCAGAGTGTCACTGTCACTGCCAGCTGTGTCCAGCTCTGGGGACAGCATCTCAGCCCACGCAGGGCTGCGAGGACCACAGCTCAGGCTGGATCCACACTTCCAGGACACTGTCCTGCTTTGACGGAGGGAATGGAAAAGAAGTGTTGAAACGCAAGCGTAAATATTTGCTGCAGCATCTTGGGCTGAAATCAAGCCCCGTGACTGCAGATTTGGGGGAACAGGAAATTCCTCTGGCAGCCATCTGGGTGTCGAATCGGGGCTGAGATAGAAGAACAGTTTGAGGTGCAGAGATGCACATTTTGCTTTTCAAGCAAAATAGTCCAGGCTGCTCTTACTTCACACGTAAGGTACCTCTGGGTGTTTTGGAAAACATTAATAACAACCACATGATTGGTGTAAAACCCTGATTTTTCCATGCAGACGCACTATTGTTTTCAGATAAATATATTCCATCGAGCTTTTTGTATCTGAACTTTCTACATGTGGCTTCTGCGTCTTAGGCAGATGGGAACGGGGGGTTGACAACAATAGTGGTGGCCCAGGAGGAGCCACTGGAGCCCGCTGGCTCGGGAACTGGTGACAGGGGCTAAACCCCGCCGTCTGGTGCGGGTGCGATCACCGGTGACGTGGGACAGGGGCTGACGGTAAGGAAAGGACAGGAAAAAGAGCTGCTTTGCAGAGAGAGGGAAAAAGCAGAAAATGCATTTCTCAGAATACAAACATCCATCACGGACACACACGAGAGTGTCCAAATTCCTCAGTGCTGTATTTATGAAGCCATTCGGAGACATGATACAGGCCAGTTCCTGTAGATTTTTCCATGTGTTGTTAAAGATTCAAATTACAGAGTAATTTTCAGTCTTTGAAGACATTGGTCTTGGTATTGCAGAGCCCGGAGGCTGCTGCAGGCAGGGTCTGTCTGCGCCGCAGACGGGAGATAACGCAGAGCCACCACCAGCGCCGAGCGAGCTCCGGAGTCGGGAGCGGGCCAGGAACGACGGCGCGGAGGCACTGGGGGGGAATTCACTCTGCTTGCAGATAAGGAAAGCATCCTGCTTTAAGCATGGGGTAAACAACTTTTAATACACGAGCTACTTATCTGCAGAGTCCCACGGGAGGAACCGTGTCTGGCGCGAGGCTCTGCAGGAATATCGGTGCTGTGCAGCACAGGATGGTGACCCAGCCCCGGTGCCCAGGCAGTTTTGGGGAGCCCAGCCACCCATGGGTGCTCACCGGGGCTCCAGCAGCTTGCGAAAGGGGATCGAGATGGTTGGGTTTGTCTCCAGGAGGAGGATCAGGGCTCCTGGTCTGTTGGTGGCCTCATGGTTGCCCAGGTAGGACGTGGACCGCCCCAATTAGAAACCACAACAGTTGGGCAAAAGCAGAAACTCTAAAAAAGAGACTTAAAAACTCTTTTTCAGCACAAAAATGCCAGCACCAATAATTTTTCCCAGTAATTACACGGAATACCCCACCAACCTAAATTCAGGTGTGTTTGCATCGCTAAGTCCCTGACAGCACTCGCAAGGTGCCAGTCGTCCATCGCAGCGTGACAACATTCGGGAGAAGTCATGAGAGCAGAGCCGGTCCCTGGTGCTCCCGCTCAGCTGCAGGGCTCATCTCGCCACAGAACCCAGAAACTTCAATGAGCATCACTCCTGGGTGGCACTGGGGCACAAGCTCGGCCCTTTGCCTTACTGCGGAGAGGCGACGGAGCAGATGGAGGGAGCAGGAGGAGCAGACGGAGGGAGCAGGAGGAGCTGATCTCGAGTTCAGAGGCTGATTTACAGCCGAGGCCTCAGGCAGATCGCTCACTGGCTTTGTGGTTTCATTTCCTCAGCTCTGGAATCTCTTTCACGGGTGATGTGTGAGGGGGAATTAACATTCAAACTTTGCTTTGAATAAATATTTAAAGATTCATCTTGTGTTTTATGAATATTTCTGAACGATCTCGCTGCCCTTGCATGAGGGTCCTTCCCCACCAGCTCTTTCACTGGAGCTCCTCTCCCCAGCGTGGGTGCGATGCCTCTGCTGCAGATCTGGGCTTTCACTAACAACTGAGCTGCCTCAGTTCAATATAAAGACATGAGAAGAAATTTTTCTGCTGCTAGTTCTGCACCACGCTGCACTGGGCACCAGCAGGACACATCAAACAAAGAGTTCCTCTGCGTAAAATCAACCAAAGCAGTGCCCAGCACATGCCGATAAGCTGTTAGCCAGCCCCGAGTGACCCTCAGTGCACCCAAATAATTCAATTTTGTGTGAAGCATCAGGGAAAACTCTGCACCCACCCGGCTGGTGTGATCTGGAAGGGAAAGCACGGGCTTCGAGCTACCCTGTGCTGAGGCCAGTGGAAATTCAGCACGGGTTTGACCCAAGGACTACGCACGCTTTTGTCTCTGCTGGTTCGTGTTAAACTCATTAAAAACATCAGGGTTTTTGCATCTTAAAAGTCTTTTCTGTCTTCATAAAATATGTGAATGCTCAAGAAAGAATCTGTGTAGAAATGGTGAGTAACAAGCAGGAATTTTGTGGTGTTCAAAGGCAGCAAAATGAGCTGAGGAGCCTGTGGTATCATGAGTTAATTTGCCTTGCAGCCTACCTGGTGCCCAGCGCCAGCTCGCCCTCCCGCAGGCGTTGCTGGTGATGGGTCACGGGCTCCTCCACCCAGATGAGTGATTTTTCAGTAAAAGATCCCAAATTAGCTGTCTCAGACGTGCACCAGCCCGAGGTTGGTCACTTCATTAGAGTATGGATGCTGAATTTCTACTCGAAGAAAACTCAAAGCATTTCAAAATGAAGCATTTTGACACTTGGGAGTTGAGCTCGTCTCCATTTCTAAATGTCATTTCATTCTATTTTTAAAATGCTGCAAAGTTTGGAGAGCAAATCCAATCATGCATTCGACCAAACCAACATTTTTTGTTCAAATCCTCATTTCCCAGAAAAATTGTCAACCATTTGTTTTATTCAGAACTAGAACCAGCGTTTTCCCCAGAACTTTGTAACTGCCAACAATCCATTTTTATCCCAGATTTAATGTTGTTATAAAAGTTCCTTACTGGAACGGCTGGAACATGAAGTTGTCATTAAGTGGATACCTTGCACTGTCACTACAATCCATGCCATTTTCTAATCCTGGAATTCCCCAAGCTCATCTCAGGCTTCAGCATCCCTGTCCGGGGATGTTTACAGCTTATTCTTCCTCTGTAGGCAAAATCAGTCCAAGAGCAAAACCTGAGGAAGGGCACATTGCTGTCTGTCATAGGGGGCATATGCTGAAATACGGCAGTGAAAAAAGCCAGCGATGCTCAAACCGCTGCTCAGTCCCGGTGGAATAAGACATGTGAAGAATATTTTATATTTATTCAGAGGAGGGGAAGGGCAGGAGGTGGATGATGTTGGGTTTTGTGTGATGAAGCACATTTCTCCCTGCCATGGGAAAAGTTCCACGCTTTATTTTTTTAAATGAACAACTGTCTCCGGCGTTTCACAACACCAGGGTGCTTACTATGGAGATCTGGAGCAAACCCACTTTCTCTCTCCATGTCCTTTTCAGCCCACAGAGCTTTAGTAGCCAGGAGGGGAGGAAGACTCCTAAGTCGTAATCAAAAAACCACAACGTCAGTTGCAGAAAGGAACAACCTTGTCTTCCTGGGCTCTCCTCAGCGGAGAGGAGAGCTCCCTTTAATTTCCACGGTCCCTGGAAGAACAGCCGGCTGTCTGCTGGTCCCTCCATGGTTGGCTTCCCCTGGGTGTCCTGTATCTCCTTGGCTGTCCCGGTACAATTCCTCCCCGTGTCTGCAAGCACCCATCTGCTGGCTGGGGGTAAGGTGAGGGGCCAGCAGAGCTGATTATGGATGGAAATGGATGGCAGAGGGCTGAAAAAAAGAGGTTCCTGAATAGAGGAGCCATGCAAAACCTCGGGTTTAAGAGACATTTAAAACCTGTGCTGAGCTTCTGTAGGTGGAGCAAGTCTCACCACCCAGCATCCACCTCGCTAACGATGATGGGAGGTGTATCCTGCTGCCTTTCATGGGTATGAGCGCTTGGATCCCATCAAATACCAGACTGTGCTGCTGCCTGTGAAGTTCCCCCCTTTGATTCTCTTGCTGAATGCTTAAGCCAGTGACTTGGCCAAGAACAGACTCATTTTCAAAAGAGGCAGTCACATTTCATTCCTGAATGCTTTCTCTATGTCCCTCCGGCCGCAGAGCGTCTCGGTGCTGGACCACATCACACTCCTCCCGCAATGGCTGCTCTGTCCTCGGGCTCCTCTGCTTCATGGGAGAAGGTGGAACAATGCTGCTTTCTGAGCGACCCTCCCGAACGGAGGAGTTGGACATTGTTTTCTTTTCCTGTTTTGTTTTGCAGGGAATAACTCCCCTCTATGGAGTCACTCCGGCTCCAGAAACAGACTATTAATAAACTTAACTGCTTTGGACAGGCCAAGCCAAATGCTGCCTTTAGAGGGAAAAAAAAAAATCTACAATTGCATAGAGACTTTTCATCCCCGAGAGCCTCCAAAGCACACGTAGTGATTATCCACCACTGAAATGCCACCATCTCCGCGGTGGCACAGAGGAGCTGTTTGACACAACGGTCCGGTCTGCCCATCCCGGCGAGTGGTTGAATGGAGGTCTGTGTGCTTCCCTACGTTGAATGCTGTTTGGTGGCTTTCATCAGTGTCCTTTAGGTCTACAAATAAATGGTCACATCAAAGGCATCGAGGGGTGTCCATGTGGTTACGGCACAGAGCTGGAAGTCAGGAGTCTCGGCAGGAGGTTCAGACAGTGCTTTGGTATCAACATTTTCTCTCCCAGTCCCATCAGGTTCTGCAGAAAGTAAGCTTTAGGTTTTAAAGAGAAAAATGGTTCCATTATTTGGGAGTCTAAGGTCCAGTTCAAGCAGCCAACGTGGATAAAATCACTGTTGTACCCTGTGCTGCTCGTTCACCTTAAAATCTCACTCCAGGCTGAAGCCACTTCTGATAAGACCAAGGGTGTCCAGCAGCAGGCAATACACAGGGATCACAGGAAGAGGCGAAGAGCTACTTTGGTAGTGGGTGAGAAGATGTTTAGACTGTATAAAGGCAAGGACAACATCCAACCCACAGCCAGGACCAGAGCTGCCAAGCAAACAGAAAAGGAAGATGACTGTGTGCCAGATCTTGCTCCAGGTGATACCTGAAGCCAGTGGAGTTGTTCTGTATCTCTGCTAGAGAAGCCCATAGCAGAATCTAGCACCAATTTTTGGAATGGGATGCATGCAAAATCGACACGGAGTTGTAAGACCGAGGGGAAAGGTTGAATACCAAGTACCCGTGCCATTCGGGTATGGAACTCTGAAAGAACAGAGGGAGTTAGTCTTTTTCCTTTTTAAAACTTACAAAATTAACAGACATTTTGGTGAACCAAGAAACGGCGCAAGCCAAGCGTTCAACTCCAAGCACTCACAAACCATAAACCAGGACCTGGCCCCCTCCCCACCTCCCAAAATGGACCTGAGCCTAAAAATCAGTAATTTTTAAAACAACACATGTCTTTCACTCAAAATCTCCAAATAACTGCAGGTTTCCCTTTCTTCTAGTATCTCCTTTATCATGAAAGCACAGCAGCTTGATTTCAATATAACAAACAACAATTTCCTTGGCATTAAACCCCCCCACAACTGCCACTGTGGTAGGTCACCTCTCTTCTCTTCCCTATTCATAAATGAAATCATTGTTTGCCCACGGATGGGGGCTGGTACCTTCACCACCATCATTTTTACTTGCCCTTGGCCTTCAGAACATCTTGTTCCCGTATTTCAGCTGCCAGACCGGGAAAGCGTTCCCCCCGCTTGCCGCAGAGCAAGGCTCTTCTACCACCTTCATGTGACTGATGTGTAGGAACTTGCTTTGGCTCCATCAGATTAGTTGCTGTTAACATCACTTATCCTGTGCAAGTTTCTTCCCAGTGAGCAATGAAACGTACCTAATCCGGGCAGATTAAAGAGAAACACGTTTCATCATCCATCCCTCAGCCTCAGCGCTCCATCAGAAGGCTGGCTCCCTGAGCACCGCTGCTGGGGAGAGACCAAACGGCGAGCTCAGAAGATGTGACACCAAAGAATCCACTGGCGAGATGGAAATACTGCTTCAGAAAAAGCTTGAGTGGGAGGTTGCACTTTCTTTGTTACAGAAATCCAATCACAAGGCAAAAATACGGAGGCAGCCAGAACTTCGTTATTTACTTTTTTTATTTTTATTATCATAATAAATAAAAAAAGACTTTACCTCCAGAGGTGTGGGGGAGCACCAATGGCTTTCTAAAACCTCTCTCTGGCAAAGGTGGTGACCACTGACCCTGCGTAAAACCCAGCGGTCTCCCTCGAGCCGGGATCTCTCCCCGGTGTCTCCCACATCCCCCATTTCTCCTGAGCCCTGGGCTGCGTGCTCTCGGAGCGGGGGCTCTGGTGTGGCCGCCTCTGGCACCGCCAGCTTCTGCGCTCCAGGAGGACCCTGCCAGCACGACAGGATAAATCATAAGCGAAGTCCCCGCTTTTCAGAGACATTGTTGGCCACAACGAAGCAAGAACAGAGCGAGCACAGACTGCCTGCGCCCTCCGGCACAAAGCAGAGCCAGTGCTGCCGGCGCTGCCATGGTACAGCGTGAACCCGCTCAGATTCAAACCAAACTTTTCACTCGCCACCAAAATAAGCACATTACGGGATTGCTATCCTCCCCAAACCACAGGGTTGTTTTAATGACCTGCCATTTAAGCATTAAGGAGTGAAATGCCTAATCCTGTCGAGTGTGTAGGAATGTGACTCATGCCGTTAGCTGTGAACTATCTCCTTTTTGGCAGCTGCTCCGCACGGCAACTGGTGCAGCATTCAAAATGGCAGGGTCTGAGGCTGCTAAAGGAAAATGATAAATAAATTCTAACTGCAGGTCGTACCTAGTATAACATGTGTGTGTGCAATAATATTATTCTAGTTGCCATGCAACTAACAGGAGGTACGGCAAAAGAAAGAGATAAAACCTCCTGAATACAGGTACGCGCTTCATTCGCTTCATACGGGACCCTGCTCGTGCTGGGTTTATCGGATCTCCCCCATGGTTAGCACCAAGATCTGCTCTGTGTGAATGGAAAGAAAAAGGTGATGAATGATTTACAGTAAATCAGGGCTGGATTCAAACCCCATAGAAATCCATGAGAGTCCTGCCACTGGCAGCTCTGAGCTTTCCACCGGGCTGGAAGCAGACACCGTGATGGGAGAAAATGTGACACTGGGGCTGTGGTCACCTCCCACGCGGATGGGTTCTGCTGCTGCAAACGGTGATGGCTGAGAAGTCAGCTCCTTAAACTCTTCCTGGGATATAAGGAGCAAGGAAACAAACAGAAACAACCCATGGCTGTGCACCCATGGCTGTGTTTAACTGCATCTGTTGTTCATGTAACCGCTTGTTTGTGCACATCTATACGCATTGCAAGATGCTACTTGGGCAATTAACGGGGTGAGCTAGCCCCTAATGGGTTTTCATAAGCAGAACCCAAACCACTGAGCCCTTGCTTGCAATTCTCCAAGCAACAGAGCTGCTGCCTTAGTCTTCCAATTGAAAAGGGATAATTGCATTATCAGTGAGAGCTCTTGAGATCTCCCAGGAGATGTTCTAGAGCTAGCAGGATCAGGTCCTAAGTATGCATGATTCACTGAAATAAACAGTGGTCTGCGTGTTTGAACTTGGCTTTCAAATTTACTCCCAGAAATGAATAGCCCACACTCCACTGCATCAGCATCGGACGGGATGTCCACAACATATGGGTGGTTGTAACATCCGATGAGCTTTCCCCGGTAAGCATGTGTCACCCTGCTTCTTTCAGGTGGGAAAATGGAAGTTGAAATTCTAAAGTTGCTTCTAAAACCTGGCCGAACGCAGGCAGGGATACAGGCTCCCAGCAGGTATGCAAGAAGTGCATTTTTATTTCTTTTTCCTTTCTGGGCACTCTTTTGGCTCTTCTCCCCAGGCTGGAGGAGGTGATGCGCCAGCCCCAGCCAGCCGTGCGTTGGATGTCAGAGCCAGTGCCACCCAGCAGTCTGCAAAATGACGCTCGTTTCTTTTTGATACTAAGCGATGCATTGCACCTGAGCTGTACATTTTAAGAAACCGCTCAGACTTAGTTCCAGCTTCACATAACTCATTAAGTTGGCAAGCTAAAAGAAATCAGAAACAAACTCAACATGAAATCCCACGGTAATCTTACTACAAAACTACTGGCGTGCAGTCACTCCATGGAAAATACAATAAAACCGAGTACCAGACAGCTTTAAAAACAGACAGAGGAAGAAAATCACGCAGCAAGAGAAGAACAAAACAAGCAGCAAATAAACGCAGCGCGATGAGCTGAGGCACGTTATTTACTGAGCCCAACGTTTGCTGCTAATATCACCTCTATTTTTTTTCCCGTCTGCAAATCTGTTCAATTAAACTGAGTTTCACACCTACTACTTGTATCGTCCGACTGTGTGGCTTGTCTGAACCTCCCGCCCTTCCCCGCCGGCCCTCCCAGCAGACGGACGGGGAACCGCTCACAGCCCTGCCCCGAGCAAACAGCTGCCAGCAGAGGCCTGACTCCTGGATTTAGGGATTTAAGGTTAAGGATTTTCAGTAGGAGGCTCTTCTGTGCCGACAGTTATGAATCTTGGAGGCTCTGTAGACATTTATATCAGCCCTGGCCATCACTCAAATCCTTGCAAACAATGACTAACATGAGCCCACACATAGCTCAGATGAAGCACACCACGGCGCTCAGCATCCCTCGCGCGCTGTGTCACCCCGCGTTTGGCCACGGAGATGGCTGGCTGCTGATCCAGAGACGATTGGGACCAAAGGGAGGCATGCACACGCTTGCTTTCAACCTGAGTAACTCATATTCTAGCCTCGGGACAGCCTGCAAGCGTTACCCCAACGCTCGGCACGCATGTGGAAATCCACTCTGCCATGGAAACACTTTTTGGGGCACCCGAGATGAAAAGATCAGAGAAAACTTGGGTCAACGTACACACGCTGTGGTCACACCTCTGATGGCAGCTCTGACAGAGCCTATGAGTCACCGGGAAAAGATTAGAGGAAGGTTCCCTTGTGTTTTAATGAATGAATAAGCTCTAAGATTTTGCTAGGGTGTGGAAAAAGATAAGGCTTAAGGAGGAAATGCAATTGTCTGGGTAGCTTTCAGGTCTACCTAGTGCTTCCAGCACATTCCTAGAAACAGCTGGAGTTTGCTGGTATAACGTACAGGTGCCTTCTAATCATTTTCTGGACGGTACCTGGGACTGTAATTGCTATACCCTTCCTTGTGGAGGGTTTACAGGTTTAACAAAGGTCTTCACGTACTGTCCAAGTCCTACCAGCCCCATGGAAAAGCCTTTAGAAGGGTTCTTTACTGGAGCTGCCTGCATGTAGTGAAGCTAATGGTGGAAGAAACTCTTTGCTCTGCCTACCCAGATCCCTGGCAATCTGCAGAGACAGCTGTGGCACCAGGAGCATCTACCTCCACTTGCCCCATGCTCCAGGCAGAGGGCAGAGACAGGCTGTGACCCTTCTTCCAGCTCCCAGGCAGCAGCAGAAAGCAGAAGTGGACGCACAGGTTGAGACAGCGGATTTTGCTGTTCTACACCTCCACAGGCTTGGGTATTATGTGGATGGGAGGCCCATAGGAGAGCACAATAGGTTTGTTGACCAAACCCTACACAAAGTCTCAGGTAAAGCAAGAAACTGCCCTACTCCCACTGTTCACAAAGTTCAGAGAACAAACTGGAGCAACATGCAACCTGGAGACATCACCGCGTACGTGCTGAGCCATCTTCACTCTGCCCTACGATGGCCTTTCAGGGCTCGGACCGTCAGTGACTGGAGGCTGCCCACCTGCAAGGGCAGAGCCCACACCGATCTGCTGATGGGGACTCTTAACACTTTCTTGGAGCAACCCCATGGAGCCTAACTGGTCCTTTAGAGCAGATCATTTTTTTCTATTTTTGCCTCTACCGTGAGAACAGGGTTTGAGGGGAGTTATGGCGCAGGGTGTGCCGTGGCCGGGCAGGTCCCGCTGGCCAAGGAATGTGGGGCAGCTCAGAGCCCGGCACTGTCCAAGGGGGCGCGTCTTCTTCTGCCAGCATCATATCTAGTCTTGTTCAAGAGAAGGTTAAAGCCCAGGCAGATAACCGTGAGCCGCGTGTGGCTGTGACAGGATCCCTTACACCAAACTTTTGGACTCCTTACAGCATGAAACTATATATTATCCCCTCTCTGGCTCCGCAAGATGTCTGTGAAAGATGCAGCCAGGAATACTCAAGTTCACCCACTGGGGAAACATTGTGTTACGTGAAGATTGCAGCCTTCTCCCCTTATCTGCGAGGCAGTTGATGAAGGGCCTGGCGTCAGTCTGGCAACTCTGATGGCTCCCATTTAGCACCAGCGAGGGCTGGCTATCAGCAGAGAGCCGGGGCAGATAGCGAACGGGACTATCTAATCACATACCTTTCGCATTAGTGCTGCCATATATTCCTTCCATTTACAATCAGGAGACTGGACCGCACTGAATTTTCACAGGAATGAACTGTCAACAACCCCATCCTTCCCAAGACCTAAAAATGGGTGCTTTATCACAGGGGCCAGGAGACTTCTTTTCTTAGACTTCCAGGCAATGGCCGGAGCAGACTTGGAGCCCCCACGAGCGAGACATGAAGGAGACCTTTTTGAGATAACAGCAGTTCACTTGGCTCTCTCAAGAATGCCTTATGGCTGTTCCTTTTCAAAGCCGGAGTAAGGAAACCAGCTCAATTAGAGCATATCAAGAAACTTTGTGTCTCCTGCTTTGTTTACCTTTTATCAGTGCTCTTAATATGCTTTCCTGCTTTTCCAAGAGGAGTCGGAGGGCTACGCTTTGTGAGATCGCACTAGAAAAATCAAGAAAGTAAGAGGCAGCATTTTAAAGTAACAAATCAGAGTTAATAACAGGACTGCTACCAGCTTTCTGCGAGCTCGATGTTTCACTGCTTCCTGGTGTGTTGGTTCGGCTGCGTGATTGAATTTCATTTCAATTTTACAGAAGTACATAGTTTTGTTTAACGCACATCGCCAACCTATAATCTCTCAGGTTGTGTTCAAATAGCCTGTGTGACTATTAGTTCTTTCTTGAGCCAAATGCCCATCAGGACTTGTCCTAAATAAAGAACCTGGTAAAACATCTTCTGTACGAACGGCATCACAAAACAGCTTTAAAGCCCTGACTCTGCAGCAGACTCACGTTCATCAGCTCTCGGAGCCTACATTATGCCATTAATTGCAGGCTTAATTAACAATGGTCAAATGTCAAAAAAGTACCAAATTAGATTTCACTTGAGACAAGCAGATGGATTTGGGATGACTGGATAAGGCCAAATCCTGCCTGCCACTAACGCCTAGAAGTCTGGTGGCAGACGGAGAATCAGATTTGCAGCCTTCACATGACTCAGCTCTCCAGGCTGGAATCAGATGCTCCAATCCTCCCGAGCACAGATCTGGACACACAACTGCTTCTGAAAAGAAAAGTTTTCCTTTGGAGGTCGGTTGGGTCATCCTACCTATACGTAAAGGCTTCGGTTCCTCCCGCACCCCCTCTCCTTCTGCAGGAGAGGTAAAAACCCTGCCCGTGCCGTGCGCTGCCACCTGGCCTCCTGCTTCCTCTTTCCTGTGCTGAGACGGGAAAGTAATAACAGAAAAAATGAGATGAATCCTCCGTAAAAATCTGACTTAAATCCAGCGAAAACCCTATGTGAATGCTCAGAGGATTTTTTTTTTTTTTTTGGTGTTATACTGAATTTAGTTCCCACCTGCTGATCCCAGTTCCACACCATTCAAACCTTGATCTGGGCTTAGCTCAACCCTATTTGAAACTTTCTGTATTGGTTCATCTTTGGGACAGTTTAGGAGAAGGGGAACACAAAGCCCGGGCGGTGAAGTCCGACTTTCAGCTAGCTCAATCTGTAACTCAGAGGGTTGGGCTATTAAACGTCCAGTCTCACCCTGTCCCTCCAGAAAACTAATTTTACTCATTTCCCACTGGGAGATAAAATGCAGGTCTGCTCCCATTCCAGGGCCCTTTGGCTGGGACACAAATAGCTTTGGAAACACTCTTATCTATGCTGAAATGTCCTTTCAGAAAATATATCGAGCTGCAAAGGGCTGTCTGGGTACGACTAAGAAAAATGGGAGCTCAGCCCACATCCAGAGCTCTGCAAGGAGATTTGTTTTCTGTTTAACACCAACATCCACAAGCACAGGGGGACAAACGTCCGAGTTGCAGAAGAAGCCTCTTACGACCTGTGTCCACGCTGAAAGGAACCTGCCCTGTTGTGCTCCTGTTACCCAAGACAACTTCTCTGGGATCTCGTTTGACACACGCTTGGCATTTTTTATGGTTCCTCTTCAAACCTAGGCAGAGTCTCAGCTGAAAAAACCCAGGCTTGTATCAGTCGTTGAAAGCAGAAGCGGTTCGGAAACATGGGCAAGCTGAAACCTGGTCTTGAACGGCTCAGGGCTGGCCGAGACGTCCTCGGTTCGAGCCCCCGTGCTCTGCAGGCTTCCTGAACCTGACCTCTTTCTCACATCGGTGACACTTGGCTCACGTGGGTTTAGATTTCACAACCGAAGCCTTGGCACCACTCCTGCGACAGTGCCAGAAAGCAACAAGCGATCACTAACTCCTGACACATCTGCCGCCTGAGGACATCCAAACCCTGCCTGCGTAAACCATTATAGACATTTTTGAGGGAAAAAAAAAAAAAGCATTTGGCCTTGCATATCAGTAACAGCGAAATCCCGGCACGCCTCTGCCTCTGCGTTCTCCGTGCCAGCCAAACCTGCTCCCCACACCCCCGCAGAGGGGCTCCAGGGTCTGGCAGCGACGCCTGCCAGCGGACGGTTGTATCTGGGTGACTCTTGCCTGGCTTGGGGTGAGGGGCTGATGGGTTTTGGAGCCTGCCTTGGACTCCTGGCTCGGTGAATGTCGGGATTTCTTCTCCCGGTACCGGAGGAGATGGAGCGACGGGAGCACAGGGTGATGGCACAGGCGCAGGCAGCAGCCTGGTGAGTCCCATCTCCACCTGCTGTCACAGCAAAGGCTGATCCTAAGCTTGTCCCTAGAGTGTCCCAGCCTTATCCTAACTGTTAAGGAGCCGGCGGGGCCATCACAGCATGGAGGAGACGCCCAGGGGGTAAATAAGTGCTGAAAAAGGAGAAGCAGAGCTGAAAGAGACCCCTGCAAACATCTCCCCCACCCAGCCTGGCACTGGGGGCAGTTCACAGCACGGCCGCTGCCACCCCAGGGCAACAATTTGTCCCCAGTGGTCCCCAAACCCCCTGTGCGATGCTTTGCCCGATGGCTCCCAAACCTCCTGCACCGGGGAGCCCCAGCAGCCTCTCGCAGACCACCAGCCAGCCCCTGAAGGAGCAGCGGGCTGGGGAGGTGACTCTTACGGTCGGTGGCAGTTTGCAGATGAGCTGCAGGCTGCTTCCCATGGCCCCCGGGGACCCCGGCAGCTGCCCTTTGGGACCCACGGCTCCGCGTCTCGCGAGGATGGATTTCCATCGCCCTGCAACTCTGCACACTGGTGTCTTTAAAGGCTGACACGTTGCAAAACAAGGACAAAATGTTTGCAGCACGCAATAAAAGCTCAGTGGCTTCATTTACCCCCAGGGGACTGGTGTAAATGGTCAGACAAGATAGTGGGGAGCCAGGCCCACCGCCTCTTGGCCCGCAGCCCGGAGAGCAACCATCAGCGCGTTTTCCATCAGAGTTGTCTCTCCCCAGTGCTGGAACTACCTTTGTCCTTTGACAAAAAGCCCGTCTCCATGTATTCTTGAGGTTCATCACTGCAGGGATGGCATTTTCTGGTGACACCCGCAGCGGTTGCTGTCACCTCCCATGAGCTACGGGCTCGCTCCGACCCGCAGCACGGTGTCTCTGCTGGCACATCCCCGTCAGCTGCAGGATTTCAGCCCTAAATGCCCAATAATCCCCTAAAATCTGCGGGATTTCATCTGCCCTTTAAAGAAACATCCACATTTTTATTTATTTGCGTGTTTCATTTAATAACGTGGACAAGCTTGCCCGGATCATCCCCCTTGTGCAGGCGCTGGTCTGAGATATTTGGAGAAGTTTTTGTTTTACTTTCACAGGTTCCTCTTGCAAACCCTCCCTGTACATCCCCATGCTAGAAGAGGTGTCTCCTCACACGCTTATGTCCCTGAAAACACAAAGGTCTGAAGCACCCCTGCATTACATGGAAGACCGTCGTTCCATTTCCTTAATGGAACACATTTTTCCAGGGAAACTGCAGGCTGCTTTTTCTTGGCCATATTTTTCATCCACTTTGTTTCCTTATCACACAATATAATGTTCAGACAAATGAAAATCTGGGCTTTCACTTGCACAAACACTTGGACATAAAAACCTTGCCATTGCCAACTCTTACAATCGTATCCTCATAGCTGATGGTTTTTGTAAGGCCTTAGTCCTGGGAGACCTGTGAATATACCAGAATCTCAACCATTTTTTTTTTTTTCAGAAGTCATTTTCTAGCCTTCATGGTTACAGAGGAAAACATAAAACCCAGGAACCCCACTAATGCAAAAGGGAGAAAGCAGAGAAAAAGAACTCCCTCGGTACGATTTAAGAGAATATTCACTCGCTGGATTTTTCAGGGAATATCACGGGGGCTGGCAGAGGCTTGGGAACGCAGCCCAGGACCCCGCTCCAGCACCCCCATTGGAAATGGGGACCAGGACAACCCCCGCTCCCCACTGGGGTTCTTACCCTGGGAAGTACTTCACCAGCATCTCCAGACATCACCATTTCCAGGCTGGTTTTCAACTTGTTACAAAAACTAAAGATGCATTGTATGTATGGGACTGCCTTTGCCAAGATAAATAAACTCCCAGATGCCTTTTTTTTTTTTTTGCAGGCATTTACAGTGAAACGAACACAAATATTAACAACCGCTACGTTAGCCCCAAACTTCTGTGAAATAATAAAAGAAGGTGACACGGTAACCCCTCATCTTCAATCATGTGTGTAATGCACTCCTGCCTGTCTGCTGCTTTCCATCCAGCAGCACGGGTAATTAATAGATAAGTGATAAGACAGCAAGTAATAATTCCAGGAAGCAGAACAATTCATTTTTATGAAAGACTGCAGCACTGTTTGCTTTCCCTGGAGTGATCTGGTAGCAAAAAAGTTCATAGGTGCTGCTGGGTGGTGGTGGAGGGGACTGGAGATCAGTGGTCGCTCTGGTGCAGACCTGCTGCAGCCCGTGGGAAGGGGAATATTCACCTGCACGCCACAAACCTTGCACAGCTTTACATCAAAGGCAGGGCAAAGCCAGGAAGATGAGAGCATCGGGGTCTCAACACATCTACATTTCAGCCCAGGTCCCTTTCCGCTGCCGCACAGTTCGATGGGAGCAGAATCTGCTTGCTCACCTCCTGGAGAGGAATTGCAGGCTAACAACGTGTGCTGGCATGTGGGCTGGGACGTTAAGTATGTGTGGAGGTGCCTCTGGAAATATGTCACTTAGAAAACACCCCTTTAGCCCACAGAAGTGCTGTTCAACAACAGGAATTCCTTCAGATCTAGATTCATTCAAACTCTCAAGCCACTTTTTGTTGCTATGCCAGGCAATAAACCAGCGATAAATGAAGGAATTTACACATCAGACATCTCGGATTCCTCTCCCTCCTTTCCCAAGAGCAGTATGAGGGGACAGTTAACGATCCTAGGTTATGGTATAAATATTTTGACAGAATATATTTTGGTACCATAAATTTTAACAGTTCTGGCTGGTTTTAAACTCTGTTTTTTCTCCCTGACCAGGAATCTGTGTAAAGTATTAATATCTGAAGTGTTTCTTAAGGAGCATAACCTGTCCCTAGGAAAACATTCTCCTTCCCTTAAAATAACATCGCTTCACCTGACAAAGAAACTCCAAAAGCCTGCACTGGCAAAGTGCTCACGACTCAAAGCTCCTTTATTCCATCTTTATGTGAGATCTCGTGTAGGACCACTTGGCTCCTGGTACCGCACCACCCGGTACCTCTGGTACCCACCTCCACAGCCCCTTCCAAGGCGGGGAAGTGCTGCTGGTCCTGCTCACACCTGGGAAAAGAAAGAAAAAATAATTAATTTGCCCAAGGTTGTGATGATGAAAGAAAAGTTTTAAGGAACTAGAGGAAGAAACTGAGCATCCGTGTCCCAGCAATAAGACCTAGGGATGGGTTTATCCTACGCATAAACCCAGAAAGAGAAGCTAGGATGCTAAATCTGCGATTTCTGACTTTTTAACACAGGGCGGCCCTTCTGAACGTACGTCTCGGTCACTTCAAGCGACAGCATAACCTGTGGCGCTGAGCCCACGGCCCGAGGTCTGGGTGTTGCGCCGTCAATGACAAACTGCCCTTGGCTTCCATGGGAACCTCGGGCGCCGAGACGAGAGGGCTCAGGGGATGTGAGAAATGACACAGTGCTCAGCCTGGGAACGTGTCCCTGCCATCATGCTGCCACCTTCGCCTGCCTGCTCGCTGCCTGGGGCGAGGGAGGAGGGTGGCTCTGCCTGGCTGAGCACAGCGAGAGAAGGGAAAGCTCTGCCCAGAGCCCACTGGGCAAGATTGCACCCTGCCGCAGAAACCATAGAATCACAGTATCGTGGAATGGTTTGGGTTGGAAGGGACCTTAAAGCTCACTGAGTTCCACCCCCTGCCATGGGCAGGGACACCTTCCCCTAGCCCGTCACCCTGCATGTCCTTTTGCAAGGCTCTCGGTCCCCCCTCGCACACCTTCTGAGCCTGTTTTCCAAAAACGAGAGGAACAGAGACCTCGAGACCTCCAGTTTCACAGCAGCTGCCCTGCAGCACGGGACAGGAGGCAGGTCCCCTTCCCAAGGGGTGGCTGGGAGCAGGCACACAGCGACCAGCACCTTCCAGTGCCGGTTTGCACGGGAGCGTGCAAGGGAAAGGCAGGACCGAGATGGGCAGAGCATGGGAAATCAGCCAGCACAGACGGGATTATTATAGGGACACATGCAAGGGATGGAGACTACAAATCCCAACAAAACCAAGCTTTGTTAGTGCCATTTCTTAATGAACGACTTGTTTAATTACACAGCTGAGAAGGAACCAGTTCAGAACAACTTTCCAATATGTTTCTTGGATGACATTACACCGAATAGATCTGTTAATGGGATGAATTTCTAACACCCTGCAACCAAAGTTCAGCTAGAGTTTGGGTTATACAGTGCGCTGGGACACGTTTCCCACAGTGGAGCTTAAATTCCCTGCAAACATACAATTGAAATTCTCAGATTGCACTAAAAACTGCTACAGCTTAACCTTTTGCAACAGTTTTTCATGGCCACATTTTTCTCTTTCCTAAAAAAAAAAAAAAAAAAAAAAAAAAAAAGAAATAATCTACAAACAGCAGGACCTATGTCAATCTTCAGACATGTCAGCTCAGGGCTGAGAAGGAGATAGGCAGAAAAAATGTTGCTGGGAGAAGGATCTGGCCATATCTCCTTCCGAACTTTCCCAGGCACAGAAATGAAATGTGGACCCCGGCACCTCGGTGTCTGGCTCCAGCTCTAAAGTGGTTTCCACTAGTTACAGAACATGCTGACAGCCTCTTCAGATAAGTAGGGCAAGGCAAGGGCACTCGGGCGCTTGGCAGCCAGAGGCTCCGGCGTCCTGCTTGCATGGCTTCGGGAGCAGCTTTTGAACCCCAGTTCCAGTGTCGATGAACAATTCCTCTCCCAAAGGCACCTGACCCATAAATCCCTTCGGTAATTTAAAGCTCTTTAAAATCTCCAATCAATAGCGCAGGACACTTGGAAGCCCTCAGTCCATTACTGTAAATGTAGGAAGAACGGGAAGGTAGTCACTGGTGGATGTGAACTGACTTCCATGGCTGCTCCCAAATTTAAAAGGATTTCAGGTGTCTGTCCATTTTAGGTTTTCACACCCTTGCCCATCACCGTGGTGCCTGAATCCCTTCCCTGTATCAAATAGCACGCAATGCCCAAACCTTTAATGGCATTAATGGAATTTCTGTTCTTTTTCTCTCTTAAGGACAAAATTTCAATGGGATCTGGAGCTCTCGCATGGTGATTTTTTCAAATAAGTTCAAATAATTCCAATTAAATAATTTTCAATTTATTTACACACACATTTAAGCATGCTGTTTCGAGGAGGTGGGGGAGGCAGAGATTTTCAGATCACTCCCATTTGGAGACAGATGCAATTTTGTCTCCTTCTGCAGAAACTTGCACAACTGACCATTAGCAAAATTGTTGGTGGCGTCAGGACGGTTCCACCTGCATTTTCGGGTCTCTCTGACACTGCCCCAGCACTGCCATTTCACAACTGACGCGTCTGTTCTGAAAGTGGAGAAATTGCTTTATAGCGCTATAAAGCTCGGTTTGAGATAATAGGTCATTTTGATCAACGAAACTCTCTTTTCCCTATTAAGATATTTCAGGGAAGCAAGCAGAATTGCTGTGATGTTCCTACCCCGAGATCCCCAATGTCTGTGACGGAGGAGTGTCACCAAGGCTTGAGTGGCCAAGTGACACAATGACACTTTGGGGAGAGAAATAAGCAGGAAGGGATCTGGATCCTTGGGCAACCCAAGGCTCTGGTCAGGGCAACGACCCCAAAAGGGGTTTTGTGCATGAGTTTGGGGCAGGAGCTACTTTTTCGGATGTTTTCCCCATCTGCTCGGGACACACTCGGGCCATGTTGCTTAGCCAGGACTCGCTCTTGAACAAACGCTCCCGAAACGTGTCTGCAGAGCTGGGGGTGAGAGGCTGTCGCAGGGTATTACTTCCATCCTTGCAATGTTGCTGAAACAGAAGTAGAGGCTCTTTCACACACACAGATTATGCTGGAGTGTAAACACAGCCTCGAGGAGCCCACTCGGATTTCAAAGCTCCACGGCGCAGTCCATCAGCCTCACACAGCATTTTGCACACACACAAATTTTTTTTTTTTAAATGACAATGAAAAGAAAGCTTCTGCCTAACAATAACCCAGAGTCGATAAGTGCTGTTCTGCCTCTTCTCCAAATAATCTCTCCGTAATCAGCCGGACAGCCTGAAACGGAGGTGGAAAACAGAGCATGGGGCGACGTCTTCCCCCGTGAAAAATTTCCCTGACCTGGTGCCCTTCTAAGCACACAAAGACGTTTGCTGACTGTCAGCATCGGCCCTGGCGTGTTCAAAGACTCCGGGCAGCCCCGGACCTCTGCGCTGACGCTAACCGCGCGCCGGCACCAAGGTTAGAATGACGGCAAGTCCTTTGCCCTGGTCTCTGGTGAATAAATTCAGGCCACAACCATGCAGAGCTGCTGAGCAAAGGCTGTTGGAGGCTGCAGCATTAATTTGTACGGGGTTTAAAAGTTACCCAGTATTTTAGATGCCTCTTACCCAGCTTCAGAAATATGATTCAAACCAGAAGACTTAATATCTTCAGAAAGCTCAAATTAGTCCGAGACAGCTTGGTTTCCGGCAGATTGGGGATAATTGCTACTGGTTGCTCACCCAAACTTTTCTGCTTTGAACTCACTTTTCAGTCGCTTATTCATTTCCCCCAGACTGTGTCTCCTGCTTACGACAAGGGGCATTTTGGGCAGGGAAGGAGCAGGTCCTGAATCACCAGCACCTCTCTCAGCTCACAAACTCTGCATTGCCGCGTTATCCTGGACCACGCGATGGAGGGGCTGGAGCGATGGAGCGTTTACTGCTGGAGCAAGAGAGTAAACAGAATCCCACATCAATCCGTGCCGTTTCAAAAGTTCATTACATTTCACGGCTGCTATAATTGACAGCAGGGTCCTCAGGTTTGGAAGCGTTTTCTATTTTCTTGTGTAAAAGCTTTGCACATTGTCAGGGAGGGTCTCCTCCCAGTTCAATTTGCCCTCTGTTCCAGACGAAACTTCCCAAATTTCCCCGGTGTGAGCCACGAGGTGTTAATGAGAGAAACGCGGAGGAATGAATCACAGCCAGCCCAGCGGTACAGGCTGCTCCTCTGCTGTGTAAAGAATGTAGTGTTCATGGGGAAGTGGTTGAACTGGTTTCTTTCTCTGAAAAAGGCCTTAAGAAGAGCTGGAAATGTTTTTGTAGAGCAAATGTCAACAATGCAAGACTCCCCTCCTCGTCTCCTTCAGCAGAGACCCAAGCCAAAGCCGGGGAGAGGCACGTAAGGCATAACTGGGAGCAGGCTCTTTAAATCTCAATTCAGAATTGCACTCCTATCAAGGAAACTGAATTATCTGTATTTGAACATCTTATCTCCAATATGATTTCTCCAAACAAACAGCTGTCTGGAAAGAGCCAGTAGATAATCCATCCAATCTCTGGTATCTCCATCGGGAAAGTCAGCGCCTGGGGCGGTGGAACGAGATCCGGGGGTTGAGGGGGAGGGAAGGAGCACCCGACTCCCAAAGGGACATGCTGGATGCTTGCCCTGGCGCGGAGCATCGTCTCCTGCCGATCCCAAGGGCTGGCGGGGCTGGAGGTGCTGCTGGGTCCGGCCAGCATGGAAGATAGATGGTTGCACGGGCAGAGCATCGTGTCCTTGAGCGAGAACCTCCACAAGCTTAGTGAGAGCCACCGTCCCCGGGTTGCCACAAGAAGCTCTGCAGTGCTCAGCATCAAACCCACCGGCACAGGATCCTGCTGCGACCATCCCGCTGAGCACAGCCAGTGCTAAGATGCTCCCGTGTGTGTTGCCAATACAATAACACACCTACATTCATAAGGAGAAATCCCACATGAGTAAGCATTTGTGGAAATGTGGAGTATTTGGGAGAAAACACTGGTTTTTCTGCATTCCCTTGAAAGACTTCAAATCTTTTCTCTGGATTTCATATTTTCCCAGCCAAGACTTGGGCAACAAATCCCCATTCTAACAGCTCAGCAAGCACAATGGCTGGATCCTGGGTCCAGCATCTCTAGTCCTTCAGTAAAGATGGGCTCTCGGACACTCTCGTAAGGTCAACATACTCTCAACCTAAAAGAGGTTTGGGGATTGATGAATTTCCTCAGTTAAAACCCCTCCCCACACAATATATTTCCCATGCTACACATCGAACACAAACACCTTCCAGCCATCAATGAGAAGCGCTGCCCTAACTCTGGCTCCAAGATCCGGTCCTACGACATCAGTGGCAAAACTCCTTGCGATGACGACAGTACTAATGACTAATTCTGATAATAATTCAATGTCAAGGAGAACTTTTCACCCAAAATGATACTATAAGTACTAGCTAACATTTTGCAGATAGAAGGAACAAAGTGCCTGGAAGTTCACCTGTGTGTAGTGTTTCCTATTTTCACACTCGCCAAAGGGATCCAGGATGGGAGAGTCCGGTAGAGCTTGGAAAAGAGATACGGTCCCTGGTACTATTTGGGAGCCAGCTCTTCCTCAATTAGAAATTCTTTTTAAAGACCAAACTTCAAGTGTTAATGTTACATCTAACCTGTGGCAAAACTTCCACTAATATGAACGGACAGTCCTGTCCCCAAAACCTTTTAACTGAGAGTCAACGCGTTCCACCAGAGGCAGACGTGGCCCCTTGCTCTGTGCTCACCCAGCAAGATCCTCATCCCAATCCTCATCCAAAATCCTTGTGTACCTACAGGCTGATCTTCCAGAAAATCTGCAGAAGGAATTTCCATTAATATAGGTCGTCTCATACATATTTGTGTTTATTTACTTGTTTTCTAGCTGGAAAATGCAAATCAAGAAATGGGAAATGACTTACTTTGACCTCATCCTCAACACTATGCTCGTACAGAACTGGAATTTGGACCCACTTTTTTTTTTTTTTTTTTTTTTTTAATGGGACAGAGAGCGAGGGAATTCCTCTGAGACTTTCCCAAAGCAACATACTTCCTATAAATAGCTGCACAGATTGGGTTTTTGGCCTGAGGTGCAATGGTATAGGGAAGGCTGCATTTTTATGCGGCAAACTCCTAATCTTATGAAAGATCATTTCTCAAGAGCCACCACTCCCTGTCCCACTTGAAAGGTTCATTTTCTTGTTTGTTTGTTTGTTTTTGCAATCTGTCGTTGTGTTCAGGGAGCATGATAAGGAACGTGTTACTGGGGAGGTGCGACGGCTTTCTGTGCCAGTCGTCCCGGTGCAGACACAGCAGGATCGCTCC
The DNA here is from genome assembly GCF_000699245.1 of Pterocles gutturalis. Classification (NCBI taxonomy): domain Eukaryota; kingdom Metazoa; phylum Chordata; class Aves; order Pterocliformes; family Pteroclidae; genus Pterocles; species Pterocles gutturalis. Next base: position 30,248 of record NW_010105653.1, on the reverse strand, counting down.
TGGAACGAGCTCACCAGAACTGAATTTTGCAGAGTCACGAGGCAAGAAGCAAACCTCTGGCTCCAGATCTCAGCCGGCTGCTTTACCCAACAAACAGTGTAATACTGAAACTCTGACAATCTCTTTTCAGAGTATTGCGACAGCAGTGCAACCTGTGCTGCACACTCGCACCATATCAAAAATCCCTAAAGAGCGGCAGGTCGGCACGATGCTGGCAGCGCTGTCCCCTTCCAGGCAGCGAGGGTACCACTTCACACGTGTAATCTTTCCTGGTTTTTTCCAGATGTTTGACCTGTCGGTGACCAGGAGCTCTGTGGTACAGCAGAGGCTTTTCCAAGTCACATCTTGCTGACCTGTACAGTCTCAATTTTCCAACAAGCAAACTCAGCTAAATGGACAACTCGCATCTCAGCATCACAGTGTCAGCCTTCTGCACCAACACCTGCCTTGCCTTCCACCGGGTTTCAAGCACTAGAACATCCGCAGGAATCGTCTCCCAGAGGATTCAAACACTTATGCTGACTTCTGGAAGTGTGCTGGGGCTCAGGACCACTGTGACGCCCAGCAGCTCTGTCACCTTGTCACCTTGCAGAAGATTGCAGGAGCCTGGCCAGGAAGCCCTGGGCTGTCTCTCTGCTGGTGGCAAATCTCTGTGGCATCACCACAAGGGCTGGTGAGACACAAAGTGTCTCCTCAAAGTTGGCTGTTACACCTTAACATGCAGTTTTCTGCAGTGTAGGGGAAAAAACTCATCACTGTAGAATAACCCTTGAGAGAGTATTACAATCCTTGCTCTCTAAGGTAGGGATTTATTTGGTATTTGTTCGCTGTGATCCACCTGAATGGGAGAATTAGACAGTCACCTATAAAGTGGCAGAAATACACAAACCACAAACTTGCATTTTCTTTCTTATGATGATGCCCAACTCCAAAAGGGTACGTGAGTGAGTCCCAAACCAAGATCCACCCCACCCGACACAGGACACAGCCATTTCACAAGCTTTTGAGCCTGGTCACCTCAGGCTCCCTCCCCAGTGAGAGCTGTTTGCATCTCCAGTGGGCACTGCCTAAAACCTTAATTACTCTCTAAGATCTTAATTAATCCCTGGAGGTGTTCACCTGCATTCCTCCACTACAGAGGCAGCCAAGAGCAGCTACACTTCTACTGCAGGCATCCCATGCCATGAAATCCCTGAAGAGGTGTGGGATGAACCCACAGAGGTGCAGAACCGTTCAGTGAATTTTGTTCATTGCCCACGGCTGGACACTTTCCCCGCAGCAACCGATCTTCTCGCTGTTGAACTTTCTGTGACCATTCTCCCAGCAGAAGAGCAGCACTGAAGCGTACGACACTCCGTGGCGGGGGGGTAAAAGGGTGTTCCTTCACAACACCTCCTGGATTCACCTGGGATTTGTCCCTCTGAAATAGTCCTGTTGTTCCAAAACAGCAGATTGAATCCTTCCATCAGAGACAACATCGGGTGTCGTGGGATGTTACAAGCAGAGGTCAATTCAAACACAGTTCCCTCGTCCAGGGTCTGAGCTGCCACAGAATCTATCAGAAACAGAAGAAACTCAAACACTTGAAAAATAAGTTGATCAAATTTTCTGCAGACTCCATGTTCCAGTGCCCGTGGGTGCCAGATCCTCCGGTGATGGGCTCAGGACCCCAAGCATTGTTCCCGATTTCCTTTCTGCCATTTTAGCCGCATTGTCCCTTGTCACTGAGCATTGCTGGACTGGTTGGTATCTGTCCTTGGCTGAGCTCAGCTCTCCACCTGATGAAATGGGCTCTGAACTCAATCTTCTGCTAGATTTATCCTCCAAGAAGACCTTTGGGCTTCCTCCTCCATTCTGTGCAGCTCGGTGAGGGACAGATGGGATCCAGCTGAGCGGTGAGCTCTCCTGAACCCCACTGCAAACCTCTCCCATCCCGGTGGCTCCCAGGGACCGGGCAGATTGGGGCTTTTCGGCAGCGAAGGGCTTGGCTCTGCCGATGGTCCCCGGCGTTCCCTGCCCATGTGAGGCTGTTGGTGGGACCGCGGTGCCACGTGCATTGCTGTCCTTTGCTCTACCTGTGGGATGGCAGGTCGCCACGGTCAGAAGTTCCTCCTCGCTGAACTGTTCATCACATCTCCAAGGCAAATACTCTTTTTATGTGCTAAACGCAGCGTCTCATTCCAAATGTAACAAATTAAAGTGTATGAAAGTTTGAAAATACCTTAAATGCTAGGATAAGCAAAACTATAAAAAGCCTAACGCCACAAATCAGGGACTATGCTGGAACAGGAGCCTTTAAGGGAGCCTGAAAAATCTGGGATTGTCTGGGTGAGGGGGTCATGATTCCTTTGGGTTGTTACTCCCCGGCATTAATTCATGATCTGGGAACAAGCACAAGTAGCTTCTGGATTTCTGCTGTTGTCCAGGGTGTTGGGTTGGGGTTTTGCTGGGGTTTGGTTTTGTTTCTACAAGTTCTGTATTTCCCAGAATGTATTTTAAAATAGTCCCTGCCGTGAAAATGTTCTTCAGGACTTCCAGAAAGGTTCATTACAGTGAATTCAGGTTGTTTGCTTCTTTGCCGCTCACCCAAAGTGCTTTTTTTTCTGGTGTGTTTGCTCATAGCCGTTGCCAAAATGATCCGCGCAGTGTGCCACTAAAAATGCAGACTTCGGAATTGTAAGCTGCAGTTTGCACAGTAATTTATGTTTGGGTGGAAAGTACATTTTCCCATGCAGAGAGGGACAAAAGAACATCTTTACAAAATACTGAGTATGTGACAGAGTGGCGCAGAACTGCTTCTTTAGCATTCCAGCTGGTATTCATAGCACAGAGCTCCAAACCACGGCAACTCCTCTTTTTGATGAAGATTACTTCAGCCCTCAATAAAGCAATGCTGTTTCTAGTTTGTCTCATTTGCAGGCAGTTACGTTTTTGATTCTTTCACGCTATCTTATAATTCTGTCACACTATTCCCAACAAAATATCCCCAATTTGTCACGGGAATCATCAAAACCACACCAAAGGTGCACCGTTACTGCCGGGGTCAGGCAGGCTTTTCTACAAAACCTCTGGGTGCTCTAACCTTGGACCCACAGCTGGGAAGGCAGATTCTGAGCAACTCTCTAAATTCAACCACTCTATGCTCAAAAATAGATATACTGGATATTTCCTTTTTGAAACATTATTCTATACAAAACAAAAATGATGCGTGAAATGAGTCATAAGCGGATTATTGAAAATTTATCAACTAAGAAAATAATGAAAGTGCCTGTCCTTTCCCTCCGCACAATCCATCCTTCCCATGCTGGGATGCTGTGAACATCCACAGGGCAGTAATCACAGCAGCTTCTCCAAACTCCTTCTCTGCCTTCTGTGCTGAAGGCCATGCTAGAAGCTGGGCTACCGGCTCTTTTTTGCCCAGTCCCTGCAGGCAGCAGTCCCTGAGCACTGATGGAGGGAGGACTCGCTATGCTGGCACACTTTGGGGAGTTATTCTGGACACACGTGTGACACCAACCCAGAAGCTCTCTTCCCTACCCTTCTCTGTGATGTTCTCATCGGTCTCCAAAGCCTTCAGCGTTGGACGTTTTTGGATGTTTTGGCCCTTTACAGAGTTTCCACTTTTCTGTGCACCAAACAGCACAAAGATGAGCCCTGAAAAGCACCAACGGTACAAACAACCAGCTGCACAGCACCATGTCTCAGTGCCTCCTGTGTTTCACTTGCAACGTTTGACAGCAGGCTTGAAAGCACCTTCCAAACCATTCAACGCACCCAACAGCAACACCAGTTGTGCAGTGACGTCCCAGAAAAAAGTTTTCTCCTTAGACTGAGCCTATACCAGAAGAGCCTCCTGACCGCTTTGAAGCACCATCCCTGGAGGGGTTCAAGAAACATGTCAATGTGGTGCTTCAGGACATGGGTTAGTGGGTTGGGTGGTGTTGGGTTGACGGTTGGACTTGATGATCCTTGAGGTCTTTTCCAACCTTAATGATTCTGTGATTCTATGATTCTATGAAGCCTGTTGGTCCATCTCCACATCAATGCCTGGTCCGACGCACACCCACCCCTGAGCCAAGCCCACCTGACGCACCACACAGCGCATCGCACCGTGCCCAAGGTGTGACACGTGGCTGTCGGTGAGGCACCACAGGAAGGGGCTTGTGTTTCTCCCCCCTGTTTTATTGTCTAGTGGAAGATACCGATTTGCTCTCAGTGTGTTTGCATTATTATTCCATTTGCAAAGAGGAATAATCGGGTAAAATTCAGTTAATGAGACAGATAAATATTCAGTCTTGCAAGCAAGAGAGGTGAAAGAAGAATTGCACGGGGAAGAGGTATTAGAAGGAGGCAGAGGAACCAAACGCTTGTGTCCTCAAATGCTTTCGTTAGATATCGTTTGGCAATTGACGCTGGGAACATAAAACTAGAACAATTGGGGAAGCAAAAAAAGAAAAAAAAAAAAAAAGAAAACAAAAACCCAAAGGGAAAATCAGAAGTAGGAATTTTAAACAGGAAAAGCATGGCGTCAGGACGGGCGGAAGATAACAGAGTGCTCTGCTGAACACACAAACAAACAAAAAATAACAGAGACAAACTGGCAAAACATTCCTCTGGCTGACTTAACCACTGCTCTGCTACAGTCACAGGTCTCCAACCAACGCTGTCATTTTGTCACGGCTCCAGCATCCTTCCCTGCAGATAAACTGGAGTGGAAGGGATCTCTTTGCTGGTAACAAAGGAGCAAGGAGAGAGAAATGTCAAGAGCAAAATGAGTAATAGTTCCCCTCTCGTTAAATGAGGATAATACCTCTGACCTCGCTGCGAAGTACTTTAAAACTCATTAGTAAAAAGTTCTAGATAAGGGGGAGGGCATATCACTGTCACTGCTGACTGCGGCTGCTGCCACAGAACAAACTTTTCCCTTTAAAATCACGTCCAAAACGTGATGCAAACAAACGAGATGACTGATTCCTTCCAGGCCCGGTGCTACAGGAAAGAGAAACACCGCAGCTCCAACGACCAGCAGTGCTCCCTCCCCTCCCAGCCTGCTGCACGGGCCGGAAAAGCCAAATCCCAGGGAGGAGAATCCCCAGCTGTGTCCCTGCTCATCCTGTTATCCATGCCATGCTGCCCATCCTGCTCATCCCGTTATCTACACCATGCTGCTCCTCCCGTTATCCACACCATGCTGCCCATCCCTGCTCCTCCCGTTATCTACACCATGCTGCTCCTCCTGTTATCCACGCCATGCTGCCCATCCCTGCTCCTCCCGTTATCCACGCCGTGCCTCCCATCCCTGCTCCTCCCATTATCCATGCCATGCACCCAACCCTGCTCATCCCGTTATCCATGCCGTGCGGCCCATCTCTGCTCATCCCGTCATCCACACCATGCTGCTCCTCCCGTTATCCATCCCATGCTGCCCATCCCTGCTCATCCCATTATCCATGCCATGCTGCTCCTCCCGTTATCCACACCATGCTGCCTGTCCTTGCTCTTCTCGTTATCCACGCCATGCCTCCCATCCCTGCTCATCCCGTTATCCATGCCATGCCGCCCTTCCAGCAGCTTCCAAGACAGCACATGCTGGAAGCATCCAGCCATGCCCAGGCTTGAACTGGTTTTGTCTACCGACACTGACTGCTCATATAATCAAAGTTTGGATTATTTTAAAAGACTAAAATCCTCAGCAAATGGCCCTGAAGATATGAACAGCGACCTTCAGATGCACAGCCCTACTGCCAGCCATAATGAGGACAGAGCCCGTGATCTCCTGGGGAATGGGGAGTTCATTCCAGTTACTCGGAGTGTTGGTGACACCATTTCCCAAAGAGCACTGCCTTCTCAGGAGATGAAGGGAGGATGGCTGTTTATACCACACATGATAACTAAACAGCGCTGGAGGATTATCTTATCTTCCCATCAGGATTCAGATGTGGAGGGTTCCTTTGTAAAGCCCAAACGAGCCCCCTGGAAGTTTTCCCAAACATTGTTTTACACATTATTTTATCCACGGAAGTTAAGGGTCTCTCTTCAAAGAATGGGAAACATATCACTTTTTTTTTTTTTTTTTTCCTTAAGATCTCTGTGAGAAATCATCCCAAGTGGAGAAATCAGTGGAAAGCTCAGGTCCCTTGCTCGGGTACAAGAAGCTCAGAGAGTTCCATCAGAGATCGCCCATGCTGATGACAATTATAGCCTGAAATTTCAGCTGGAAAACACCAGAACCCCATTGTCCATGAGTAAGAGCTGCTGTCATGTTCCTGGAGAGATCCCACACCAGCAAAGCCACGTGGTGCACCAGGACAGGGAGTGGTGGCCAACCTGTTGTTGGGGCGGCCAAGGCTCGGCTACCATCGTAGCTGAGCAAAGGTCCCTTGGAAACCTCTGCTCGCCAGTCCTCTGACAGCTGGCCACATTCCCCATTTCATCGTTTTGCCTTCCCTGGAAGACTGTTCTTCATCTTTATTGGAGAAAAAATTCAGAACATACATGAAGAACCATAAGGGAAAAAATGAACAGAGATTTTAAAAAGGTGCTGGTTGATTATGAGGAATAAACAGCCCCTGCCCCACGTACAGCACTTTAAAACACCAGCTCATCGAGTCCATCCAGTACCCTGTGATTTCCTTATCTCCATACTGTAGGTGGGGAAAGAGAGGCCCCGAAAGATGCCATCCCTGTCCACCGTCACACAAAAAGCTGCCTGAGAATGGGGAACCAGTGTTTTGGGGGGAACCCAACCTCTCTGTGACTGAGCATCATGGGCAAACCTGGCAATTTTGTCCCACATACGATGGCTCCTGACAGCACCAAGAAAAAGACACTAAGAACAGAAAAATTACCACCACCACCAACTTCTCAGGTATTTTTTGGGGAAAAATTTTCCAGAGTGGGAAATAATTTATCTGCATATATCCCACCGATTTTCCACAGCCTCCTGTTCTTACCACCATCAAGTACCTCAGAAAATGTAAGTCTTTCCTTGATGTCTCTCAAAAGGACTGAGAAACGTGGGGAAAAAAAAAGAAAGAATAACTATAATGAGCAAGAAACAGGAAAAGCCATTATATACAGTAATAAAAAGACTGCTTCCCCCCCTGTTCAAAACACGATTGTATTATCTTAGCAACCAGCCCAGCAAAGCAGCTTTTACCGCAGGAATTGTATAACCATTCCCAAAGAAACGGGAAGGGGAAAGCATTTATTCCTTTCTATATTTTATGACGTGAGAGCTGATAGGATTTGCTGAAGTCGAGGTTGCACGTATAGAGCCGGGAGTGGGTTTCACGCTCATTGTTTTTGCATTTCGCTGCCTATACGCTGCAGGGCAAGGTAGTTTCCTACTGCTGGTGTTTGAAGGGCCTGAAACCATAATAGTCTCTCTGTAACACTCCCAAATGTTGACATGTTTGGTGCCTGTTTTGTCAAGCAAACCCTTGCGATCTCCTTCAGAGTTGTCTCGGGCGCACTAAATTAGTTAGTTGTTCTTGCACTTCTACTCAGTACTTTCTGCCTGCCTTCATAAAAAGCCCTTTAGGAGAAATATATATATATACATTAAAAAAAAAAAAAAAAGCCCACAGAAAAGTCTTTCTTGCTATATAAAGGGCGCTCTCAGATCCAATGCCTTGGAAAAGCTCCGCAGCGCTCACATTCCATAAGCTGGGCAGCGAGAAGGGTTAAATGAGATTTACAACCCTTCGGAGCAATTACAGCAGCGCTGCAATTTAATGGTAATTCCAGAAAGAGCATCTCTGAACAAGACAGACATGTTGGGAGAGCCACTCACAGGAAGCTCTTCAGGCGAAACATTACATAGGCTGTTAATTAGGGTCATTGACTCCTCTGCTGAACGATCCTTATCACGGAGGCAGAGTCAGCACTCTGCCACCCTGCTCCCACCAAGAAGAGCTGGGCTGGGAGATGCTGGCTGGAGAACGGGGTCCTGTTTGAGTTTATAAAACCTTTTTTTTTTCCTGCTTTTTATTGCTGAAGGCCACTGAGAAGATCTTTGACCAAACCAGGCTTTGCTAGACCTGGGAGAGCTGTTTGTTTGCTTTCTGCTCTTACCTGGGCAGTGAAAACAGCTCGGCTTTCAAAATGCTGCCGAAATGCTCGAGTGACAAATGTGGCAGGAGGAGGATTCGGTCTCAACAAGGACCCGTTCTCATTGCATCTTCACCCTTTTATTTCCCTGCAAGTTTTCTGTTCATGTAGGGGTGACGCAAAACATCGCTGCACGGCTTCAATGTGGGGCGCACGGTACCTGCCAGTTCTCCTCTGCAGCAAGGCTAAAGCCTCATCGCTGGGACGGGGTGGCTGGATGCTCAGCATCTGAATAATGAATTACTTATCTTTTCTGCTGAGGCAGAAATGTATTAGGCATTACTAGCTCCAGCCTCAGATTCTTTGACTGGGTTCCAGCTGTAAACATTCAACAGGAAGAGGTTAATTTTTTGATTCAGTTAATATAAATACTGAAAGGTTCCTTACTTCACTGTCCCACATCACTGCAACATACATTCTGTAATTAGAAGCATATTTTTGTGATTTCAAGGTATATTTTGCCAAACCAACAAAAAAGCATCAAACTCCAACATTCATGCCAAAAATACCCACTGTATAATTTATGCCAAATCAACAAAAGTCTTCTTTTGTCCTTCCCAAACCACACTAAAGAACAGTCTGTTAAGAAGTCCAAATGTTAAAGTTCAAAAAAAGCCCTCTATTATACGGCGTACAAGATAGGGAGCAATAACAAAACCGACTTGATTCCAGCGCTGCCGCTTATGCAAGATGGAAGTTAGCATCTCCGTCTCTGCCAGGAACGGTATCTCTCTCTTTAACTCTGTTTATTCCCCCTTTCACCCCATGCACGCTTCTCCCTCTCTCTTTTTCTTTTTTTTTTTTTTTTTTTTCATTTTCCTAAAGCTGACTTAGCATCTGGAATGTGTAGGCAGCAATCCATGTGTTTGCAGTAAACGTTGAAAGCAGAGCCGATGAGGACCACATGGGCAGGTATTCTGGAAAGGGAAGCAGGCTTTCAGAGACTGCTTGGGCAGTGATGCAAGATGGCCCGAAAACTATTTGACACAGTTAAATTATGAACAATAACACCAAAAAAAAAAAAAAAAAGAGAAGAAAAGACAAGAAAGAAAAGGAGAGAGCATTTTGGTGGTAATTAAGCCTTTCCTTTCCCCGACTTGAAGAAAAATTTTAATTAGAAGTTCAAGCATTTGGTTTTAATTCAGTCCCATGCACAAATGGTTTATTTCCACACGGCATATTTTCATAGTCTACGGAACAGCCTGCAACTAGGAAGCCATTACAGGCAGTGATTACAGCTTTTACATGCACTTATTATACGTTTGGAAATAGTGGCAGAATGGATTCACTTACATCTCTCCCTGCACGTTAGGGTGGATCCATGTGCGATTAATTAGACAGGCTTGGTACAGACAATTAACAAACTTTTTTTTTTTTTTTAAACAGAGAAATTCGGTAGTCTTTACATATTCAGCGTAGATATTAGAAAATGGCATTTTGCCAGGGCGCACAGCTCTGGATAGAATTGACTTGAGAACATCCGCTAAGCCTTTAACTAACTGCACCACGGCTGAACGTCGTTTGGATGAACGTTCGACAGCAACGTTCAATCTGGCACCAGCAGAGACCGACTGATTCATTGCCATAGCAACCACTAATGCAAAGGTTCCCTTAACTAATAATTCGTTATTTATAGACACATCAAGGATGCTCCAATGCTAACCGGCCAAAAATGGAATAGCCTTTTCCTTTCTGAATGCAAACCTTGTGTCTGCACGCTGGGTTTTCTGATGCGTGCTAATTGCTGAAAGTCACTCCGGAGGCATTGAGCCTGGAGGTTTTGGTTTCAGCAGACCATCAAAGTCCCCTGGGCCCCGGCAGCCTTCCCCAGTGCCACTGCCCCATGGCAAAGGGGAGAGCGGGGGCTCTGAAACGGGGGCTCCAGAGGACCCACAGGGTGCAGCTCTTACTGAAGAATGTACAAATTACATTATTTGGAGAATTTCTTGAGCAGAGTTGCGCAGGCCAAAGGAGGCGTGAGGAAGAGCTCTGTCTGTAATTGCATTTGCACGTGTGAATAGATAGGAAATACTCCAGCAGGAACAACAAATTCAGTGCCATTTTGGGACCAAGTGAACAAATCACAGGGATTTTGCAAACAGTGGGGTTTTATCCATTACAAAGGACACAACAGGTTTACTTCCACTGACGGTCTTGCACTTGAAACCTCTCAGGAGGGAGCTTAGTGAGCATCGTGAGAGCCACGGCAGGTTCCACGGTGCAAACAGCCGGGGCTCGCACACCGAGCAGCCCTCTGGGTCGGCTAATCCGGCACGGTGGATGAGCTGGCTGCCTCCAGAAGTGAACAGAAAAAGGCAAAACTCCTTGCGTAGGTTCAGAGCTCCATAGGAGCCCAGGCTGATGTCCTATAGAGAGGCACGGGGTGGGAGCCGTGCTTGGATGCACAGCGAAAGAGTCCACAGGACGGTATCTGGGGAGGGAGGCTTATCATCTTTCCAGCCATTTTTGCAAAAATTTCTGATTCATTTCCTGCTGGCTACTGTCAGAGAGAGGGTATGGGACTAGCTGGGCCACATCCCAGATCCCGTCTGTGTTCCTAAATACTTAGCTTATCTCTCTGTGTTGTGGAGCTGTGATTACATAGCTCAAGGGGCTAAAAATATTGCCAAAAGCTTTCAAAACAGAGGCACAATTTTATTTTTTTTTTTAACTGCACCAATAAATGGAAATGTCTGGCCAGATGGGCACCAGGGTAGGGCCCAGATGGTCACAGCAAATGTGGATGAAGCCCGATTCCCGCCTGCCATGGGTCCTTTTTGCCGGGGTGCCTCTCACCTGGGTGTTGAAGACCTGGCAGAGATTGGGAGAAGCAGCAGAGCCATCAGAGCAAACTTCTTTTGGCCACTGTTTATCACAACTGGATTTCTTCAGGCCTGGCGTGCCTTGGCTTTGCTCGCAAGCATGGCTTGGGTCAGCAAATTTGATTGGAAAGCCAGAATAAGAATGTGGGGACACGTTTAGGTGGCTGCAAGCCCTTTGCACAGCCAAGGGGGACGCACCTCCGTGGGCTGCAAGGGCCATGGGGCAGCGATGTGCCCCAGCGTCCGTACCCAGCTCTGGTGGGCTGTGGGTGAGCACCATGCAGACTATCGAAAGCATGGACCCCCTCTGCCCCCCAGACAGCCTCCGTCCGCAGGATCTTACTGCCAGTGACTCCAGTAGCGAGCTGGAAGGGTCGGGCACGTTGCACTTGGCAGAGGACAGAAGCCAGTGCGAGACCTCTGAGCGGCTCAGCGGTGCGGAGAGGCGATTCGGGGACGTGCACGGGGTTGGTTAACACACGTCTGGAAACGGCACGGAGCAAGGAAACCAGATGGGATCCCTGAGCCCTTCATCGAGGCGGCGTGGCCAGGAAAAGCAGGGGGCTGCCGTTGGCCCTATCACAAAAACCACCGTGAAGCTAAGAGCCTGTTCAGAGCCGAAAAGTGAATTTGAGCGCAAGCAGCACAAAACTGCTGAACTACACCAGGAGTGACCTTTCCCGTTACCTCCAGCGCTATTTAGACTGGCTGAGCTTCCCTGGCCTAGCAGCAATCGCACAGGCTCCATCTGCCCGCTCCAAATTAGACTTATAGCGTGTGCTGCCGATGCAGTCTCTTGGGTTTGTTTTTTTTTCTTGCAATCTTGACTTCATCCCAGCAAGGGCTCCTGTCTCTAACTAGCCGCTGTCAAAACAACTCCAGCAGGGAGATAAGGGAGAGAAGACTTTGAAGAGGCTCCTTCCTGCAAGCTGCTCACTATCTCCCCAAGACATTTGTCAGCATCCCCTAGGAAGGGCAGCAGACGTGGGGAAGCCAGGAACCATTCCCCTTCTTAAGCCTCCAGTCACATCACAACAGTATTTAAAATGGCTCATGAATCCCAGATAAAAAGCAAGCGATTAGCGTCTAGAAGAAACCTCTGTTTTCTATCACCAGATGTGGCCGTTTCCCATCAGGACAGACATTCATTCATGGCAGGACAAATATTTCTATCCATTTTTCCCAGCTTTCTTGCTTCTCTGCTCTTCACAGCCACCTTTCTCCTGATTTAAATTAGGCTGTGGCTTTGGAGCATGCCCAAATCCACCCCCAAGAGAAAAAATAAGATTAGAAAAGGGATGTGATTCATTTGGTAGTTTCCCCTTTCTTACATCTTGCTTTGAGTGAAGCATCGTCAAGACAAAAGCTGGCAATTGAGGACAGCCTGGTTCTTCACGAGAGGACACAATCCAGGGTCTGTCCTGCTGCTTGGTGCCTCCGTGGTCCAGCATGGCCAAGGTTTCCCTCCCGTCCCGCCGGGCAGCCCAGCTGCCTTGATCTGATAGAGGGAATCATGCCCAAACTGAACCAGCTTCTTCCATCCCTTTGCCTGGGGGAAGTGGGTCATCTCCATGCCTCTTGGCTTGTTTGGAGGATTCATCGATAGCTCCGAGCTCACGGTAGGGCTGGTGTGCAGCACTTAGTGCTGCTGTGCTTCTCCAACTGGCTGAGGGTTTGGGGTTTTTTTTAAAAATGACCAAACCACGTATTTTGAGTACCAATATTCAACTTTAAATCTGTGAAACAACAGGATTCAGAAATATTTCCATTCTAATTTTCTCAGTACCCTATGAACAGCATGAGCCCACCAACCACGCTGAACGGAGCGCTCTTCTGCACTCCTCGCTGTTTGATTATTTGATGGGCTTGAGCTGCAAAACCTCATTTTATACTCGCTCCAAGACAGGGGTAACATCAGCGCTGTCAGGTTTTGTTCCCTTGGGAAACTCAGCATCTTCTCCGAGGATTCCCTGCTGAGAAGGTCCCCATGGCCAGGAGCAACCACTGCTCCCCAGCCCGTTCTGCACCCGCACGGCAAACCCAACACCCAGCACCATCCTCAAGCCTCCCAACACTGAGCAAGCCCCAAATACATTTTCTCAGGGGCTCGCTGAGCAGAGCCATGTCCCAGCCTTGGAGGATGGCTGGCTGGAAACGCAGCGGCTTGCTGCCCGAAGCAGCCCCAGGGTGGATTACAGCGAGACGTGGCCACTGCCGCCGACGGCAGCAGAGGCGGCGAACGGGAGACGCCAGGCGCGGGGAACAGGATGGAGGGGTCGCAGCACCTGAGCCCCAGCCTGGCTCCGCAGCCCTGTGCTGGAGCGACAGTGTTTCCTGCAATGGCTCATCTAAGGGAGCCGCTCAGCCGAAAACCGACAGAGCCATTACTGTTTTCTTATTTTAAAAATGGGCAAACAAAACATGGGAGTAAGAGCTATTTAAAAAAGAATACTGGAGTCTGCAAAGAAAAAAAAGCCTCCAGCACTAAGTGACTTTCTTTCGCTGCAGCCCATTGTTAAGCAGAGGCCCACTGTCCCTTTCCCATGCCAGTGAGAGATTTGCCTGGTGCCGGCCAGTTCTTTATCCCACTGCGCAATTAATACAGCTTCCCGCAGATAAACAGGAGCTTGTTTAACTATGTCTCTTGATAGGTCCCAGCAAGGCTTGATAACATGGATGGTCGGATGTTGTCAGGACGAAGGAGTCAGACATGCTGGCAACAAGCTTTTCCCTTTCAAAGCACACATGTTTAGAAAAGAAAGGGCTGCGGCTGCTCACAGCAAAGCACGGCTGAACTCTCGCTGTAGCATCAAACCAGAGGCAGAGGTGTCTGGGAGCTGCACCCAGCCTGGTCCCGGCACCGGCAGTGCTGCCAGCCCCCGGAGTTTAAAGATCACTCTTCAGGCTATTCCCAGACCATGGGATGTGTTAAAAAGCATGAGTTAAAATTATATATATATATATATATACTATGATTCCTACTGACAGCTACAGCAGAATTAAAAATAAAAATAATAGTTATTTTTTATTTCTCTTCTGTTTTTAAAGTCCCAGCATGCGTTTATGTCAGCTTTCCAAAGGTCTCCACTGACCACAAGCCCTAGTTT
>NW_010105653.1:14652-16180 GCF_000699245.1 Pterocles gutturalis | reverse complement strand
TAAAGTCCCTTTGATTTGATTGTGCAAGACTCTCAGCACTCATTAAAAATAAACTAATTATCTTTGGCGAGACTTGGGATCAGGACAGTGACAGTGCCACAGTAATGGTAAAACTCGCATGGAAATGATCCCTTCGCACGTCAGGACTGCACCCAAATTACTGGGTGTGGGTGCCTGGCTCTCGGGGTGCACCCTGCCCACCTGCCTCCCCCAGGAGACAGATTTGGGGATGGCAAAGGTTCCCCCCACATGATGCTCATCCCACTGCAAAAGGATGGCACGGAGGGACCTGGCCAGAAATCTCCAGGGAGATAAGCAGGGATTTGAGGGCATCTCTGGGGCCCCTCCACCCAGCCACCCCGGTCAGGGGTCCTGTACTCCTCCGTCACCCCTCCACGCCCGAGGCTGGGTTATCACCACGCCCTGAGGCCGCCCTGCTCCAAACACTCCTATCTCCCCGCTCCTCCTCTTGCCTGCTGAAGACATCCCTTCCTTTCCCATCTCTCTCTCCTAACTCCCCTCTTCTTTCTGTGTTCCCTCTTTCCTACCTTCCTGCTTGGCTGCAGACCCTGTTTCCCTTCCCCAAAGTATCAGACCTCTATCTGTGGGGCAGGACATGGGGCAGCACAGCCTCCGTGCTGCAATGATAGATGCTCTCTTCCTCCTCTCTCCCCATCCCATCCCATCCTGGACAGCCCCTCCACTGCCCACCAGCCTCCCACCTCTCCCAGTTGCACTGGGATGAGCTCCCTGTCCGCCCCGGGGTGCTCACCTGGGGGATGGCACCCGTGGGTGGCTGGTGGGACCCACAGGAGCATGCTCTGACACCCCAGGTGTGGTCACCTTCCTGGCCTCACCCGACCCCGCACAGGAGGAGAGAAACCACAGCTGGGTTCAGTCGAGGTCTTCAGCACAATGGGAGCGAGCCGCAGGCATCTGTCGAGCGACAGCACAGCACAAAAAACTCCCAAAGCACCCCAGACCCCGATTATGGGGTAGGGCTTGCTTCAAAGCTAGCCTCAGGCAAAAGCGAGGAGGTTTATTAAAACAATAAACCCCCGGTGTGTCAAGCAGCAAAGTACAGGGCAGTGTGATCAGACAAGAGGTGAGAAGGTCCGTCCAGTTACGAAGCGTCTGTGTCACACCAGACAATGTCTGAGCGCCGTCTAGCAAGCCTGCCTATGAACAGACCAGCCCACGGCATCAGGAATTAATCCTGCCATCGGTTTCTTTCTATTGTGGTCACAAATACATTGCTGGCACCTCTCAGCTGGCCCTTTTGGTCTGTGCTATTTCAAAATCTCTATTTAATAGTCAGATGAAGCAGGCTCACACCTGCAGTTTGCAAATAACATGGTCAGCAGCAAAAGTAATGGAATTTGGGACTTTCTGAATGAAAGCACCAGGTGACCTTGGTGGGATGGTACTTGGCCACGGAGAAAACAATGACGGCACGGCTTTGCAGCCAGCAACAGAGGACCGCACGGATTCTGGCTCCAGGTGATCGCTTTCCATTTATTTAAAAGGA
>NW_010105653.1:9664-14636 GCF_000699245.1 Pterocles gutturalis | reverse complement strand
GGCAGATTCAGAGAGAGGAAACGGCACTAGAAGGAGCAAGGAGGAAGACAAAGATGGCTCAAACCAGCTTGTCTTCAAATCTTTTCTCTGCGACAGATCACTGAGAGGCTGCAGAGGCAGCTCAGGGCTGCACAATCCCCTTTCCATGGGCTCCCCCCGAACACAAAACACGCGGCTGTAACCAGCCCCGCTGCTGCCAAATGCACCTTGCCCTGTCCTATCTCCAGCAGACTGGACCGTAAATGGATTACTCTGAAACGATATCAATGTATTTGAAAGGTAAGAGATAAGATTTGTGACCCAGAACTCCAGCAGTAAGGTCAGTTATTGAACTGGTAACGCTGTTTTTTGGGAAGAGCCCAGCTGCGAGCTGGGGAAGGGCTGTGGAGTGGGTGGTCTGGGTTGTCCATGACAGTCCACATGGCCATTGAGGGCTCTCATCCACTTCTGCTCACACCAGACATACAAAGTCACAGCCTTTCTAGAGCAGAGAAGCTCTCCCCTTCCAGACCATCACCCTGGATGAAGGTCATGAGACCAGCATCCGTCCTGAGGGATATTCAGAATCACATCCGACTTCATTTGCAGGTCCCATGGACCTTGGTGCAGAATTCAGCATGAGTTTTTTATAATTCTTGCAGGGTCCCATCACAGCAGTACCTGAACCGAGCCTTCTGCAGCACTGCATGAACAGAGGGGAGCATTACTTAAGCAAAGAGCAAATTATAGACTGACTATTGCTGGCTTTCCAAAATCAGGAGCATGCACACAGTAATATTTGGCATTCCACAGTATTAGCCAACCCATCCGCCTTTCCCTGCCAGATGGCCTCACATTCGCCTGATCCTCCCTCGACAGCTAGAGAGCAGACAGAGGACCCGAGTACAAAGTGAAGAGCCTGGATTAGAAACCAGAGCTGCCTGAATCCCAGCTCAACACGCCTTCAACCAGATTGTGCTGACATCCGAAACAACATGGAGATGACCCTTTGATTCCCTTAAACCATGAAGGATGACTTGAGACTCCCTTCTGTGATACAGTAAAAGAAAAGTAGAGTTGATCCAGGGTTTGTAATGCCACAGGATGAATTTAAAAGCACCTGCCAAACCTCCAGCCTGGCTTCACCAGCTGCACAGCGCTGACCATCTGTAGGCATCTCTGTTATAAATACGACACCGAAATTATAAATCTTCCCATGCACCAGAGCCGTGTTCGCCTCTCCCTAAAGAACTGTGCTGCAGTCATGCCTTTCCTTTCCTTTCTCCCTGTTACACCCCAAAGCGCTGAATATCTTTTAATAAGGCCCTACACTACCCCTCAAATATCTGCACTTGGAGGACTGGAGCTGGGTCAATGGGGAAACTGGCGAGAGGCATCACGCTCCTCTAACGGAACGTACTTACGAGGAAGTCATTACAAGGGAGGCGGGGAAGAGGGGCTGGGGATGTTGAGAGAGTCCTTTCATTGATCAGATTATTTTTAGAAAACAAATTTCCCTTAATGGGTTCATGGTTTCAGCGAGAAGAGCGGCTGGTGCCAATGTTTACAACTCTGAGCCACGTCACAGAATCTCAAGGCAGTGGAAAGTCTTACGAGCCTTGGACAATTGTCCCACTGAGCAAAGTTTCCCGTGTTGTCTAGGCACGCTGCGTTGTCAAGCTTAGCTCTAGGGAACCAAACCTTCCCGTAAACAGCATCAGTCACCCAACTGTTGGGTGGACACTGGTGTCTGTCCGCTGGAGGAGCTGGAGGCACCCACCTCTGTAAAACACCCCTGACCACAGGCAAAGGACACGTAACAGCAACATTTCAACAGCTGAGGTGCTACTAGAAGGAAACCCAAGTTTTTGTGACAATGTAGACTCCCTTTTCACAGTGTTTAGAGAGTTCATTTTTCACTTTGGTCATCCCATGATGTTTTCCACAAAGGTTTTCGTGTCTTCCAGCAACACTGAACCTAAGACCTGCCTGCAGCACGTAGCTATCAGCTCTGGGGACAGAGCAGCACCCATCCTGTGCCCTCCGAGGTAGGACAGGAGAGAGAGCAGGGGTCTCCTGCAATGGTATTTCACTTACAGAGTGCACTTCCAGAGCAATTCCCCCAGTTCTTCCCCATTGCTGTGTTTGGTTTGCCTCCCAGGGCAGTCTGTAGAAGATGTGCTCCAAGTGTGAATGGGTGCAAGTCCCAAATGCTGCCCCACTTGGGCCGGAGAAGAGGCTGGGAGGATCCACCCTGCTATCCTCTATTTTTTCCCCCCATTCTCCTCTCCTCTTCTAACCTCAAGGAAGTCCAGGATGGAAAAAACCTCAGGAGTTTTGCACATCAGAACCCTTCCTGCAATAAACCCCAGCTGGGTCCTGTCACCCAGCCTCAGCAAAGCCCGATCCCACCTCCACCTCCTCCCCAGCACAGCCTGGGACAGCCCAGCCCTGCCAGCATCCCGCCAGCTCCCCAGGGATGCAGATCCTCCAGCCTTGAAAGCACCAGGGTCCCCCATGGGTCACCCACGTCCCCAGTGCTGGGGCTGCTGTTCACCTCCACACAAGCACTTCCCCCAGACAAAGATCTGTCCAACACCCCTGGGGGGGTGGGTCTCCAGCCTGCTCGCAGCCCCTTGAGCTTGCCTTGCGTGGGGCTGGGGACCAGCACATCCCTGCCCTGCACGGGAGCGGGGGGGGGACAGGTAGGGACGAGCCACAGGGCCATGTGACAGCTGCTTCCCAGCAAGCCCACAGTGCCCTGAGATGCTCCAAACCCCCATTTCCACCAAGGATCAGGCCCCAAAAGCACCAGCGAGCCTGGTCCGTGGGAAGTGAAGCAGACTTTTGGCCAGCTTTCACATTTGTTTTTCTCCCACTGAGTGTCTCCATCCAGCTTTCCATCCACAAAGCAGCCAGAAACCAACGTTCGAGCAGCAAAAATGGCAGAAGCCATTCTAAAAAGGAGTAATAAAATCAGCTTTGCGAAGCTTTTATCGGTTTTGATTTTTTTCAGCACGTGGATTTGGCCAAACCTGCACGCAGCTCGCAGGGCGCTTGGCTCCGCTGGCCTTTGGTTTAGAAATCAGGGTCAGATTTCTGCACGTCTTCTGAGGGCACCATTCCACTAGCTAATGTGGGATGGTCACACCCAGACAGCTTGCAGGATTAGGTCAACAGATATACTCATTTTTTTAATTGTTAAGAAAGTCAGCCCTGAGGGAGAAGTATTCCTAAAAGACTGTTGAAGAAGTATGCAGGATTAATGTAAAAATCAAGAAGGACAACTCATGAGAGGCTAGTCATTCCTAAAGGGAAAAAAAAAAAAATCTTGAAAAATAAATCTTTAAAAAAAAAGCAAGAAAGGCAAAAAGGATGCTGGCCATTAAGGAACATCTCCCGGTAATGGCACAGGGTGAGGCACTTTGAGTGGGGGTGTGCATTTTTGGGCAAGTTGAGGATCTGAGTCACTGCTTTCCAAATCCTTCAGCTCACCCCAGCCTATCAGGGCATGCAAAAGCACTCAGTGGACCCAACTGGCTTCACAACCAACATCTGGCTCCAATAAGCAGCCCGATGGTCATGCTTTAACAATGTTTGTTCCAAACTAAAGCTTCAACTAAACATTTTCTGAAAAGGGGTTTTGATAGTGGAGCTGCAATAGCTAAGAGGCTGTTTGTGTTTGTTTTTACTAGAGATCCCAGTTCTCTGGGGTTTAACTCATCCTCACACATTCTTTTGGGGTTGAAGCTTGGTGAAGCGGAAGAGATTTCTGCCGTTGTAACCACATTGTATGAAGGTATCGCTCTGGGGATTTTAACCTGCAAACTCCAAACTGGCACAGGCACAGAGGAGGTGCTTGTACTGGTCATGTTTGGTACCCCCTCCTCCGTGTGCAGGACGGGCAGGACAAGGAAAAGCACAGCAAGGGAGATTCAGGATGGATATTAGGACAACTCTAAAAAGGATTCTAAGGGTCAGGTAGAATTTCTATGCGGAATGTTTGCAAGAAAATATCAGACCCACATCTGCCCGACCGTGATTCTGCCCTGTGATGGACGAGTGGGTTTTCCAAGGTCCCTTTTAGTCTGCATACCCTGGGATGCTACCCTGGGGACAGCAGCAGAGCTGTGTCACCCGCACACCGGAGATCACCCCTCACAAACCAGTTCGTGCTATCGTCTGCAAAGGACAATTATCGGTGTGCTGAAGATTACAGGTCTCTGCAGCAGAGACACCCCGTCTCCTTCGCTCGTAGTGCTACAAGCCGCAGTCAAGACCAGACTCGCCCATCATCCAGGTTGTAAACTCTCTGCACGAGGCCAAGTCCTCACTCAGTCTAGACGAACCGGGCAGAGCGTCACGAAGAGAGGCAGGCAGCCCCGCTCCAGCCCGTCCCCGCCAGCAGCGGGGCTGGAAAGCACGTGGATCACAGGCTCCGCAGGCAGGAGCCTCCTCCTGACCCCCTGCCGAGCTCAGAGGGTTTGTGGCTGTCGCAGGGGGTGCGATTTGCTCAATTCCCACCCCTCGGGAAAAGGGAAGCGTGCAGGTCCACACACCCCACCGCCCCGGGAGCCAGGAGCAGGGGTTCTGCGGGTGGCCCCAGGGGTGACAGCCAGCTCTGCGATCCCGTCCCGCTGCTGCTGTCTGTGTTACGGGGACACAAATGCTTCCCTTGCCAAATATACTTAAAACATAAAAGAAGAGCTAATTCTAAAGCAGCTGCTAGGAGTCCTGTCCTCGCCTGCATCTGCTGTCAGCAGAACACATGGAAGAACATCGCTGGAGCAGAGCAGCGTGAGCCGGACCGGAGCCCAGCCGGTGCACAGCCTCCCCACGTGTCCTGCTCGATCCCATCCCGCTTTGGGATGCTCAGGCTGGTGGCACCTCGACACCTGCCCCTCCTGGCACTGCTCTGGTTTAGCCATCCCAGCAGATCGTGTTTATTTCCTAAATGTAACAAAATAAGAAATTATGAAAACTCATCTTAGGA
>NW_010105653.1:1491-9635 GCF_000699245.1 Pterocles gutturalis | reverse complement strand
TGCTCACAGCCTGTTCCTTCCAGGTACCAAATGCAACCCCGCAGCTAAAACTGGGTTTCACACCTCCTGTGTTTCACACCTCCTGTGTTTCACACCTTCACCTCTGCAAGGCTGTCCAGGTGAGATACCGGGACGCAGCCCGGATGGTTACCCACTGCCAGGTAACACCGCATGCTCCATCCCACCCTGCAAACCTTGATTTACAATTTTTTTTATTTTTTTTTTTAAATTGTCCCTTTCCCATTCAAGAGACACTTCCTGGCTTTGCTCGCAGAAAGGAAGGACACTGCAAAGCGCAGCTGTGGGGTCTGATTCCCATTTAGGACAGAGGGCCCCTCTACCCTGCTCCAGCACCGCATAAAGGCTTAAATGCAAATGGGAACCAGGCTCTTGGAGGTCTCACTTTGAACAGGTTATATTCTTACCACTTTAAACAAACTTTCAGGAGAGGGGGGCAACTGAGTTCTAACCAGTACAATATGGCAGGGGCTGATGTTTTAGGCCTGATCTTTTTCTCGTCCCGGGAGGACCAGCCTTTCCGCGGTGCTGACCTGCTTTCCGACACCCTGGGCATTGCTGGAGAAGAGCTGCAGAAAAACAGAAACCTTTTTTTTTTTTTAATTTTTTTTTATTGACTAAATATAAAGATACTGTATATGAACAAAAATGAAGCATGTTCCAGAGGATTTTAAAAGCTTCCAAAAATATTCCCTCAGCCCTTGCCAAAGGTAATACAGCCAGACTTTCCATGGAAAGCATCATTGTACACAGAGGGGTTCAAGGAGGTCGCTCTGCTTGAAGTGCACAAACAGCCAGTGCCCTGTCCCGTCCCTCCTCTCCCCACACATGCTCTGCCACCACCAACAAGTGGCCTTTTTTAAAAAAAAAAATAAAAAAAAAAAAAAAAAAAGAAAACAACTTTCTTCCCTCAAAGGTAGTATAGAATTCACCCTCGCTGCGCAGCAGTAGCAAGCTAGAGATTTTATTTACAAGAAGCCCCCTTAAGAGAGCTTTGACGGCTGTTTATAGAAAGCCTGGACATCGATGGGTTTGCTCAGGGGGTTCTGCATTTTTGGAGGTTTTTCTAAGCCCAGCTTTCTTCCCCATCCCCAAAGCAACGGCTGTAACAGATCCTGCCGTAAGGAGGTGGGAAACTCACTGATGAGAGGTTACTGTTACCATATGCATTACTGCACGCTTCTTGGAGGGCTGGAAAATAACCCTCTTTTCTCAAGCTGCTGCCTTACACCTAATTATCCCCAAAGCCTTGACTTGTAAACACCTGACCTAATTCTTTCCATGGGCAGTTTTTAATAACAGAAATTCTTCAAAAGTGTCTTTATGATGCATCACACCACGTTACCTTGTAAATAAGCTCTGCACCAGCCCAGCATTTTACAGTGCAACAAGAGAAAGACACTTAGTCACCAAATATTCGGCATTAGGGAGAGGCAACGCAGTGGGGCTGGCAGAGCTCGGTCCTCCGCCTCCGAAAATCCACGTCTGAGCCGCCGCAGAGGAAGGAAGGTCTTTAGATCTTGTCCTGAGAACAATATCGTGTGCTTATATATTTATTTTCACTTCTACAAGTATATATATCAATGGAGCTGAAAGAAATATTCAGTACTTGGGTAGGCGGGGGGTATGTAAATAGAACATGCGGGATGCCTGGGCTTCCTCTGCTCAGCACCACCGGTACCCCGTGCTGGACACGGGGCACATCCCAGCACAAAATGTGTAGGTACGGCGAAGGCACATGTGACAACACCCGGGAGCCTCCCCAGGAGAGCAGGTTTCCCTGGCACTACACGCTGAGGGAGATGGGGGCTCCTCTCCCCACTTCCCCTCTCGCGCTCCATCCCATGCCTTCTCTGGGCGCTCTGGCTCAAAGCTGATTTTGCAAATCTTCCCTATTTGCATTTTGCATTTGGATATATTTGTATACGGCTGTGCCCAGACCTGAAGTTGTTTCGGTCGCGTGCATACACATAAATTAGCGAATAAACCAGATTTAGGGGCTGGGCTGAGGCTCGGTCCAGCAAAATCTGGAGTGACCCAGGCAGAGCCTGGAGAGGACCAAGGGGCCGGGGAGGGCTGGAGGCAGCGCTGTTTTTTTTGGAGAGATTCCACCTCCGGGCTGGAGGGAGGCAGCTAAGGAGCAGGCCTGGAGAAAGAGTTGCCGAAAGCATTGCAACACGATAGAAGCTCTGCAGCCCTTTGATCTCAGAGCTGTTCTTGAACTGTCACTTTAATGATGTGTCAAAGACTAAAAAGAGTTGAGATTAAGAATACTGGAGCCTGGGGAGAAGGAGAAGGCCATTTTAAGCCCTCTGGGTCTTCACTGGGGTTTCTGGAAGCTTTTAGATCCTTAATGCATACTGTGCACCAACATATCTCTGAAAAGCAGGTCAAACCTTCGAAGTCCTGCGCCGCGGTTTGCCTTGTAAAAAGCCTGTGTGCTCCCCGCGCGGGCAAATCCCTACCTGTTCCCAACGTGCACATGCACGCTCTGCTCTAGCAGGTTTTTCGCACAAAACGCTAAAGTGAGTTGTTTTGCCGAGTTTCTCCGTGGGATGCTCTCCCCCTTTTAACGCGTCCCGAAAGCAGTGCCGTGGCTGAGTTACAGAAGGAGGGTGGTGGCTGTGAAATAGGCATGTCTGCCTTAAAACAGCCTGAACTGCAGCAAACCCTGGCGGTTTTATCAGTCGGCGACTGGCAGGAGGACATTTGGGCTCTCTGCAACTGCATATATTTCATTAATATCCCAGCCAGCTTTAATGGCATTACCATCAGGTTAATCTACTTTAGATTAATGAACCTCAGTTTCAGCCAGGCAAGCTAATTAAGATGATTTTCTTTGAACTTGTTCTAATGAATGTATTAATATCATTCAGGGCTTCTTTTGGAGCTACAAGCATGGCCATGTTATTCCTGAGAAGAGGCCAAACATTTTTTATTAGAGAATCATGTGCTGTGCAGAGTCTGAGACTGCCTTGCCTTTGTTTTCTCTGCGTTGCACCTTTACGCTGTCTGCAGAGCAAGCAGCCCTTTGGTTTGCAGATTTTGCCGCGGCTCCACGAGTCAGTAAGAGTTCAGGAGTGCTCTGAACAGGCACAAGATTAGACCTGTAAAAAAACCTGTTGACTAGCTCTTGTTCTCTAAAAAATATTTAAATTTATTTAAGTGCTCCTCCACCTTCATTCCAACGGAGAGAGATTCAAATAGCAAAATGGCAAAACCACAGTTTGGTGTGGACGATGCCCATGCTGGTCTTACCATCAGGAGAATTTTAGGGTTCCTGAATGCCACTGACACATCTGGAGGAATGATACACTTCAACGCAGAAGCATTCAGTATAGCGCCTGGCATAAAAAAATGGGAAAAACTCCACCTAGCTCCAGTCCCATGAAAACAGAGGAGGAGGGTACGTGTCTAGATGAAGACTCGACCATAACACTGGCTTCACCTCAGCCTAAGCCACCTGGTGTGGTCTCCTCCCAGCTGTAACGAACCTTGCTGCTCTGCTCAACGCCAGTTCAGCTCAATTATTATGTGCAAATTGGCCCCCCCAAGTACTCAGTCTGCAAACTCATCCCATAGGATGAGTACTATGGGAGTACTATAGGTACTATGGGAGCAAGGCAGGGCAAGAGAACTGTGGGATTGCTGGTGGCCCTCCAGGCCTGGTGCTGGCTCCCAGCGTGGCGTGGGGCTGGGAAGGCAGCAGGGATGGGCAGGGTCTCCAGGGCGGGCAGGAGCTGTGCGGAGCTCCGGGGGCAGAAGACGGTACGGAGCCCCTCCGGAGGGGTGATGGTGTAGGAACCTGGGCTGGGCTGGGCTGGCAGGAGCTGGTCCCTGACCATCAAGGGCACAGCCCAGGTGCAATTGCGCTGGATTTCTGGAGTCCTACCGAACCACAGAAACAGAACATGGTTACTACAGCTTTTCCAGGTGATTCTGGGGCAGCTTCCCATGCGGGTAAGGCTGCAAGGCCGGAATTCAAAGGTGGGAGAAGTAACTTACAGCTTGGCTGTGCTCCACGCTGCCTCGCGCTGGGGTCTCTCTTGGACGCCGCTATGGGAATCTGCCTGGGCTCTTGTTTGGAACAAACATAAAGAATGCATCGGGATAAACACTGTGGGTTTGCTCAGCCTCTCGCGCTCTGCCTTCCTGACAGCCGCCGGCGTACCCCACGTCCCAGGGGAAGCCACTGAAGAGACAGTTTTGTAAACACCACCTTCCTCCAGCCCCCGAAGACCCCCAGCTTGGCCGCTCTCGGACTCTCACCATCTCAGCCCCAGGCTTGGGAGCGGCTTCCAAACCCAAGTCGCTGGACATGGACAATGCGGGGCTGGCTTAAATAAGCTCTTTAACAAATCGTTACTCAAATGAAATTAGAATACCACAGGTCCCATCTCTCAGAGTCACAATCCCTCAACATAAATAAAATCAACAGCCTGGAAACAGTTTTCTAAAAACATATTGCCACACAGGTATCATTCAAAAAAGGGGGAGTATGACTTTTCTTTTTTTTCCCCCCTAAATAACCAGCCTGCAATCAATGTGCCAGGCCAAGGTGGAGTTTATTTATAAATGCACATTTGTGATGAATCATTGGAGGAAATGCATGCAGACTGGAGACAAAAGTCTGCAGTTGCTAAACCAAATAGGAAATGCTCTTTACATCTGCCTCTTCAGTTGGCATCCACTTCCCCTCCGAGTCTCTTTTCTGCTGGGTAGGCCTGTTTATTTTTGGGCTACTTTTGTTTGCAAAGCCAAACAGAGCTTCTGATTTTTATATTTATCTATTTTTTTTTCTTTGTAAACAGCACTTCTCACTTATTCAAGCCCCAAATTATTAACAGTGGAAATCGGATCACCTTCCTGTGCGGAGTTGTTTACTCTCTTTGGGGAAAGCAAACCAACAGAGTGGAAACAGGCTGGAAAAACAGCCTCATTAAAACGGTATAAAAATAAGGACAATGCTGGAGCGACCCTGCCAGCTAAGCAGGGTGTACGTAAAGATTTCCCGTATATTTTCTATGAGATTTATTTTAAATATTACCAAATTGAAATTATTCAATTGGTACAAATCACTAAGTGACGGCTACTTGTATCTCCTCAATAAGTTTTCAAGTGATGGGACACTAGTGGGTGGCCCTAATAAGGCACAAGACACAAAGGAACAAGCTTCTTATGTTTCCCCAGCAGCTTCCCGTGGATCTCCACTAGTCCCAGGGAGATTCACCCACCTCCCAGAGCTGGCGGGAGAACCCGCATCCCACCCATGTCCCCCACGCACCTCCCGACCGTACGCCGAACGTTCAGACCTCGCTCATATAACCCTACAAGTCTGAGACCCCTCTGAGCGCAGTGAAATATTTCCTCTGTTTGAATATGAGCTGATGTGAGATAAGAACCAAGCTCTTGTTCACAAGCCTCGCTTTTCTCCGCCTGCTGGTACACCCTCTGTGTGCGTGTGCATATGAAACGTGCACATTAGCTATTCGATCACCCCTATTTATTTCAGAATCTGTACGCAGAAAGCTGGCATGGTCTTTTCCTTCAAGAGACTTCAAAATCCTTCCAACCCCACTGGAGAGAGAATTCACGCTGCCAATTTATTTTTTTTTCCAAGGGTTTTATAGAATGTGCTATGCGTGCAAAACGCAGTCTTTAACTGTTAGAAAAATACAGTAATTTGAAATGTAAGCAACAAAAATAGACACGCACAAAAACAGAAACAAAGATGGATGATTTTATCCACTTCAGCCTCGCTGGAGGAAGAAGCACCCTGGTTACTATTATCAATGGTAAACACGACATCTTATTTATGCAGGACGGAGCAGCGCCTCCTATTTCTGCTCGCTTTTTATAGTAGGTTAAAAAATAACACTATTGCCGTGGAAAGATGATGCAAGCAATAACTTCACGCCGTCAGAACAATTCCAGCAGTCAAGGCAAAGCTGAGGAACACGCTGGTGAAGTACAAAACTTCTCCCTCTCGTCGGTTGGAGGGCAGAGGGCTGCTGGAGCCTGTGGTTTGTCGGCACTGGAGGGGCAGTGCTCATACTTCTGCAATCTTGGTTTTGTGGAATGCTCTGCCTCCTCCTGACCTTCGCAACGTGGGTCTGGCCAGCCTGAAACAGCACTTCAGCAGCTTGACTGCTCTCAGGAGCTCTTTGGTCCTTCGTCCCCATCCACTCGCCCATAGAAAGCCGTGGGAGTCTTCCTCTTTATTTTACTGGTCTCAGGAACAAGGCTTTATTTGGGAGGGCAACCTCGAGCAGGTTTAGGGACTTTACACTCTCAAAAGTAATCCTCAAGCTTTTTCTCTGCCTTTGTTTTTATAAAGAATTCCCTACTCTAACTAATAACAGGGCAAAATCCCTGCAATCAGCCCTGCGCCCGTCCGAAGGGCAGCGCCACGCTCTCCTCCCTGGCCCCAGGAGCGGACCTTTGAACGGGGTCACGTCTCCTGCTTGCCAGCACAGCTCACCGCGCCAGGGCTTCCAGAGCTACTCCAAAGCTTTCAGAAGTGCAGAGGCATATGTTTCAATAACAGCCTGCTCCCAACATTAAGAAGAGCTGTATTATCGCTCCTGCCAGAAATAACGTAAACTAATGTTACTCTAGGAATGGGCTTTGGGTCACCAGTTTCAGTGCCATTTTCAGGATGTTGAGAAGAACTTGCTGTTCTTAAAAAAAAATAAAAATAGTTCAACTAACGAAAAACTGATAAGAAAATCATTGAAATGCCAAAAATTCTCTCTCACACAAAGCAAATACTAATTCTTGCTGTACTATATATATTTATTGGTTCAAAGCACATACCAGCCTGTCCCAATCTGTGATCGGTGCCCAGTTTCTAACACCTTTGTGGCTTTTAGTTTCTCACCCAGACACATCAAAGCAGGGGACAGTTAGCCAAGGAAAACTTCATTGTTAGTATTAACTCACTCCAAGAAAAAGATTTTT
Organism: Pterocles gutturalis; assembly: GCF_000699245.1. Taxonomy (NCBI): domain Eukaryota; kingdom Metazoa; phylum Chordata; class Aves; order Pterocliformes; family Pteroclidae; genus Pterocles; species Pterocles gutturalis. Next base: position 2,657 of record NW_010105653.1, on the reverse strand, counting down.
GGAAGTTTGAGAATTTTTCACTTCATGGCAATTGTTGATTAATGAACCTCAATGGGCTCCAGCCTAAAAGAGGACTTTGTTAATAAAAAATGCTAAACAGTCCAGGCGGAGTAAGGAGATACTTTCTTTGAACCTGACTGATAGAAAGGCGTATACAAAAAAAGAACTGTGAAGATGGATTTATTCAGTGTGATCCTGTTTGCTTTCCAGTTCCGCCTCGGGCTATTTCTTGCAAAAAAAAAAAACAAAACAACAATTACCGAGGACAGGAGGAGAATCACAATATAGCTGGAAAGATGAAAGCACTTGGGAAATACTTAGCAACAATGATATTTAGGAAAGGAATGGCATTACCCCTCTGCCTACACAGCTCCTGTAGCATAGCAGAGGCCAAGGCAGATACACCCTCTAGAAGATCCAGGAGCACCAGAATCCTGGGGTCTCTTCCTGCCCGTCTCGTGGTTCTGTTTGGAGAAGCCATCCAACATCTCTGAACCTCCATGTATTTGTCGGAAAACAGGGTTAATAACAATGACTCACTGCACGGGGATGATCCAAGCTGAATTCCTGTTTACACAGTGTTTTAGGCTTCCCAGCAGAGAGGTACCACATGGAAATGCATTTATTTTTTTTTTTTTTCTGTTAGCAGACGGTGCTGATGCCTGCACGACTTGTGCTTCAGCAAGTCACCAACACCCGTGGAGATCCAGTGAGGGACCTGCACGCAGAAACCGAGCTCGTGCACGACTGTGAGGCTCCAGATTTGCTCTTACAGGTCCCAGTGTAGGGAGGAAGGTTTCTAAGGAGGGTTTTGGTCAGCTGTGAGGAAGCAGCATGGCCTAGCAGGCAGAGGATGAGGTCAGGGTGACCTCAGCTGTGTCCTTCCTCCCACCTACAGCTCACTGACCTCGCCCGTTTATAAGTTTGTTGAGGCAATTGCTCACTGGTCGGGACACGGACTGAGTGAGCCCACCACCCGGGCAGCCCTGGGCAGACACCGGTTCCTCGGCACTCCTGGAGCCCTCGTGAGGATGATCCCATCCTGGGCTGCTCCAGCGGGAGCCTGCACGAAGATCTGGAGGGACCACCGCCAGAAAAACCCTGATCCCTTCCTTTGGGACCCTCCAGAGCCTGTGTGTGTTATTTTTAGGTGGCTATCACTGACA
>NW_010105653.1:0-1460 GCF_000699245.1 Pterocles gutturalis | reverse complement strand
GGAATGTAGCATTATGGCAACGGGAGGTATATTTAGGGAGTCTGCATGACGGGCAGAGGAAAGGGCTGTGTTATGGAAATTATATGGGAAGAGATATGCCCAGGCAGCGCTGGCTGCGCTCTGTAGTCTCAAATCTTTGTGTGAGGGGGTGGTTAGATGATGGAAAGAGACTGCTGTTTACTGTGGAATGTCCTTTCCATCTCTAAATTTTCAGAGAAAGAAATGAGAATTGTGTGCTTTTATTAAAGTCAGTATTTGTATCCTGCCTCTGTGATAAGGAGCAGTCTCTAAATCACAGAATAAACCAGCTGTAAATCATCACCCAAGCTATCAAAGCCTCTCGGGTCTTTAACAGATTTCCTACCCCCACTAGTTCATAAGCACAATCCAAAATGTCACCCAGACACTTCTCCCCATGGTCTTATTTTTCATTTTGGGCTGGAAGTCTGAATTCACAACAGATCCAAAGCAGCATTTCGCCCGGATGCGCTTTCAAGCACCACGACACTGCGGTGCCTCTGAACCTCCTCTACCATGAACTCTTCAGCATGCGCAGCAGGACAACACGCAGGCAGACCCATATCTCTCAAGCATGAACCTCTGATTTCCATAGAGCCCAGCTGTAATGGTGCAACAAAGCAACAAAAAAGGTTGAAACTCAAGACGCTGGCAGCACACCCTGAGAACAGGGTGGAAGCGTTCATGGGGCTCCACCACCAGCAGAACAGACTCCATGTCAGAAGAGGAGAATAAACCCCCGCAGCAGGGGTTATCGGCTTCCCGACGGGTGTGTCGCCCCACGGACAATGAGCAGATTGCAAAATGTTTGAGAATAACACTGTTTGGGTTCCACATTCTCAGGAGCCTGATGACAAATCGTAGCTGGAAGGAGGAGTTCAGCAGCTAAGCTCCACAACCAACCCTGAAACACGATGGGGAACGCATCCTCACATGCCACCATCCCGCTCCTCAGCTCTGGCAGGCTGGAGCCCATCTGAGCTCCAGGTTTCTAGGGCTGGCAAACCCAAATAGCAACTTTTCACCAGTTTTTCCCTGTTTTTTGAGTGCTCACGGTTACTGCAACCAAACCACTTTGGCGCAACAGTTAGTAAAGGTAACATTTAGAAAGCAAAGCTTGAGTAGAACTCTGATACTTCTGGTCAAGAACGGAGCAAGGCTTAACCACACGCTGGCTCACATACTGCTTCAGACTTCTGCGGGGCAGACTGTGGAAGCCTTGTCGTAAATCAGGAGAAAGGACAAAAAGCCTGTCACCATTACCAGAATGATGCCATTTGATCTTGTTAGTATCTGAGTAGTATCTTGTGTAGTATTACATCTACCCTGTGGTTAAGACGGATCAATCCTGGCAGCACAGAGGGGTGTTTCAAAGCTCTCACCAGGGTAAGCAGTTCTGGATCCCAGATCACTAATATATATATATATATATTTTTTTTTTT
>NW_010105652.1:80441-80691 GCF_000699245.1 Pterocles gutturalis | reverse complement strand
CTTTTTTCTCTGAGTCCCAGGAAAAGCTCCCTGTTTAGGCTTGGGAGGGGGGGAGGGGCAGGAGGCAGTGAAGGAGTGACTTTATGAACCATTTTCACAACTTATAAGTATTAAATCTTACCAGTGCTTAATCAGAAAAGTCAAAGAAACTTCTCTAAAATAAGGGATAATTTCACAAGAATACTGGTAAGAAGAAAAAAAAAAAATAGCTTTAATTTGTATTATGCTCTCCAGTGTTTAGTATGATTTT
>NW_010105652.1:73118-80187 GCF_000699245.1 Pterocles gutturalis | reverse complement strand
ACAAGGGGAAGCGATTGCAAGTCTTCTGCCATCTGCTTATAGAATGCCTCATCTGCTTCCTCCTGCTGGTAGGGTGGCCTATAACACATTCCCAGCAGGATATCAGCCTGGTTAGCCCTTCCCCTCATTCTTACCCATAAGCATTCAAACTTATCATTGCAATCATTGAGTTCTGTACAATCAAAACACTCCCTAACACACTGAGCCACCCCAACATCTGTCCTTCCTTGCCTATCCCTTCTGAAGAGCTTATAGCCATCCATTGCAGCACTCCAGCTATGAGACTCGTCCCACCCTGTTTCTGTGATGGCCACTAGGTCACAGCTGTTCTGTTGCACAGTGGCCTCCAGCTCCTCGTTTGTTGCTCATACTGTGTGCATTAGTGTAGATGCACTTGAGCTGAACTGTCGAATCCACTCCTACCCTTAGCGTGCCACCCCAGGTTTGTCTGTAATGGGCCTGGTAATTCCCCTTCCCCCTTCTAACCTAGTTTAAAGCCCTCTCAATTGAGCCCTGCCAGCTTACGAGTGAGAATCCTTACCCCCCTATGAGACAGGTGAACTCCATCTGTCGCTAGCAGGTCTGGTGCCACATAGGCCTCCCTATGATCAAAAAAACCAAAATTGCACCTCTGGCACCAGCCTCTGAGCCAGGTGTTGATCTGGTGTGTTTTCCTGATCCTCTCAGTATTCATCCCTGCCACTGTGGGGATTGAGGAGAACACTACCTGTGTTCCTGATCCTCTAATCAATTGCCCCAGTGCCCTGAAGTCCCTTTTAATTGCTTTCGTACTTCTCTCCACAACCTCATTGCTTCCAACCTGCATAACCTATAATGGGTGAGAATCAGAGAGCTGTATCAGACCAGGGAGCTTCCTGGTGACATCTCTAAGCTGGGCTCTAGTTAGGCAGCAGACTTCCCTGTGTAAAGGGTCTGGTCGTACCCGTTGCCCACTTAGTCCTTCCACTACACTCAGTCCTGCTTTCAGGGTCAGACTGGGCACCTTGTTCATGTCTGCCCCCCCAACTCCCCAAACACAATTTCCACTGGAGTTCCTCTGAAAGCTCCTGATGTGGACCCAAGTCCTTTTCATGGGTTTGTGCATAGTTCTGGCTCTGTCTGGAGACCACAGCCTGGACTGTGAGGAAATTTATAGCTTTGTGCAAATCGCTTTTCAGCCTTCTTAGTAGCATCTGTTGAGATTGTTTAGCAGAGCGTGTGGAAACTTGCTTTCTTAGTGACAAAACACTGCACATTCTCCGGGACTATCATGCCTGAGGGCTTGGCATGAGAATGAGGTAGGTGATGAAGAATAAGACAAGGAGACTGTTAAATGCCTCAGAAAATCTATACCCTGAAAAGCACCCTAGGCCTTAATGTCAAAGATAGGAGACAATCATGGGCACATCAAACCTGCGGATACCAGTGACCACTGGATGTAACTCCCAGCTGGTCTCTGCTTGGTCTTGAATCATACAATTATAGAAATGAAAATAGCTTCGAGAACTTTATATGGGGTAAACTGATAGTTATATCAGTTAATACCTGACCCAAATAGCATTGAAGGGAAAAGGATGGATGGCTCTTAGAGCTGGCAAGCACTCATAAACCACCAAGCATTCCCACTGCCCAAATCCTGCGCACAGGTTGTGGTGTAAGCTCAATACCCACATGTGATGATGGGAAATAAATTGACAGAAGCAAAGACTGGGGTAGAAAGGTTATAAAGCCTTAAACTGAGGCACTCCTCCTTCCCTGTGACAGGCTGGTTGCATTTAAACCATTCCTCCCAGGTGTTTGTCCAGTCTTGTGCGTTACTTTCCTATGGACAGAAGGTTCCATGTTTTGGTTGACCAAACTCTTTCTATATTTTATACCCCATATGTGCGTCTAAGGGTGCAAAAGTATTTCTCTCCTGTGGACATTTGAGAAATATTGATCTCCTTTTATGTCTGAAAAGCATGACATAGTGTCATATTTTTATATGCAAGAAAGATCCTCTATGATCTGTTACCTTTCTGCAAAAGGCGAGTGGCCCAACAGACCTTGGCTGTAGGTGTGGGAGACAGGAAAACAGAGGTGGAGAGTGAAGGAATCCAAGATACCTCCGTAACGTGACTTCAGGCAAAGGTGGAGTGAGCACTCCCAGCTGGTGCTGGAGATGCTCCGCACAGGGAGAATAGCACGACGTTTTCTGCATGGCTCCTTATGTATAACCCCTGCCTTCAGCCTTTGACAAGGCATCGGACTGTGTGTGCATCTTGCTTGGAGGAGTTCAGGCTGAGAAAGGATCAACCTGGATATTTCCCTTTATTGATCTATACTCAGATTCACACATGCAGGGAAATTCTTTCTGTGCAAGCAAGCTGAACTAATAGAGCCAGTGGAGTGAGCATCTCTTAACAGCTTCTTATTATAATCTGTCTCATCTTCAGATGCATTCTGGTGTGCTACACATTTAGCTTTGTCTGCTGGAGAAATAACAAAGGTCGAATGAAGGTGAGAACACTTCATTCATAACTTTTATGAGTTATTCAGACCCACTGTATCATTACCCCTTGGAAACATATGTTTTCTGATAGCAGTTCAGAAAATATTCAGCACATCTCAACAATCTCTCATAAGTAATACAGATCAGCTGTCACACTTTGTCATGTGGCATCAGGTTGTGTAGTGCAGTGAATTCACTGTAGTGTGATATACTACAGCCATTCGAGATCTCATCCTGATAATTTCTGCGTCTCTAAATGTAATAGTACATGATGTGTCTTGCTAGAAGTCAGAAGTATTTTAGTATATCCCCATTTGAGTTACAAATATACTGATATGAGTATGTTAAATGTAACTTTTGATTAAATAGGTGCCTCAGAAGGCTTAATATTTTACTGGCCCTTAGCTCTAGACTGTTAGAGGTGAGTATTCTCAAAAATACTTTTTGCCCAGCACTAGGGTAGCTGTACCTACCACATTCAGGTTGTTTGAAATTGGGGTTCCTCTTAGGGAATCCCAAGGACTGTGCTACCGTAGAAGGCATTCGCGTGTACCTCTTCATTCAATGCAAGTAAGGAGGATAATGATTTTGCCAAGGAATCCTCTCTGTTTTGTGCTCTTTTACCAAAAATGGTGCCCATAGCTATGTTTAAATCTAATAATCTTACAGATAATATTTTCACTGTGATATTTTGCAGCAATTGGACAAGGTTATTAACTAATATTCTTTGAATTTCAGACAGTGCATACAGGTAATAGTGAAGTAAACAAACTATTCTTGATTGGTTTTTACTATAAGGGGCAACAAACAACCTTTTTGAAATCTTTTTGCATTTTATATTTGAAAGGGCTTTTGCTTGCAGGTAATTGGTGGAATTCAGGAGGAGCATGGTGGGATTATGTTCATTTGCAATTGTGTGTTTGGATCAGAGTCAAGCCATTGAAAGAGAAATCTCTTTAAAATTATGTGTAACCCAGACTAGTATGCAACGGTATCAACATCTCAGCTACCAGTAAAGTAAGATCAGATGGGGCACATAATGCCTGCTTTCACAGCAGCCATCTCGATGGGTATAATGTCACTCAGTTTGTTGGGAGCAAAAACAAGCCTCTATAATCCCAGGTCCTGAACGCAGGGATCACATATTTTAAGTCTGGTTTCCTAAAACAAATGTACATGTTGAATATGGCTCCAATACCTCTTGAATGGTGTTGTCTAACAGGTCAATAACAGCCCCTGAATCTTTCCCCACAGTCAGGCATTCACTGTAGCATGGATGAGCTAAAGGAACCTTTTTTTTTTTTTTTTTTGCCCCCACTGTGTGTACATTTGAGGACTATAGCTATAGGTGAAGTGTTCCAGACTTACAGGAAAATCCACCTTTATCTCAGCAATCACTGTGATTTAGAAAAATGGAATTGTGAAAGTTTACTGCCTCATTTAAAAACATCTGTTTGGCAAGAAGAGTTTTATTACAGTTGTGTGAGCTGACAAAAACTTAAAGGACAGGGCTTTGCAGCTTCATTGTGCTGTGCTCCATGCTGAATGTACCAGTCACCTGCTCTGCTTGACGACTGAACAGGTGGGAGAGTGGTGGTACCACATTTTTTCAGAATGGCCCAATGGCTGTTCTTGCATTTCTTGCTAATTGCAGCCTCTCAAATGCTGCAAAAGTACAAGACTAGGGGCTCTTCCCTCTCTTGCCCTATAAGGCTGGCCTTAAACGTAATTCTTTTCGCATCTCTGTGCCGTGCTGTGCCAACTCTGGGGGGCCCCACACATGCAAAGGTGCTTTGCTTTATGATGAACAGATTTCTGAACCTTAGCAACCTCTTGGTTTCTTTTAATGTTATGAGATTTGCAGAGCACTGGGCCAACATATAAGGTGCCATTATGGATTCTGAAGCGAGAAGAAAACCTTTCTAAGCCATCCATTCAAATGCTTAACTGCATCTGCTGTTCTGCTACCACCTCATCAGTAGCAATTTGGAAACTGTAACCAGTAAAACAACTAGGAGGCCAAGTACGTACCCAGCATATCCAAATTATCTCAAACCCCTGGTTTCTATAGATTCTAATAGCCTAATAAATGGATTTTTGGTACTGAGCTAAGCACAGTCATATATAATTGCAGTTATTCTCACATTAAGCTGCAGGGAAGTGGCAAACCCAATTAGATTGAATCCTACTGTCTCCGTGGGATTTGCGGTAGACATTTAGGCAGAGACATGTCACTTCCACAGACCAATTTGCTTGTACCCGTCTGCTTAGATTTATCATGATTTGTCCTTGTTTTTGTGTATGTTTATTTGCAGAAGCCAGCTCCAGATGCAAAAGACATCAGTGTAGCTTTAGAACATTATTTTTAATTAGCTGGGTTCAGTTTCTAGTAACATGCTTGAATTGCTTCTTGGCTACTAATGGATTATGGAAAATAAATATTGTTGCTCTTGGATTTTTTTTTTTTCTGGTTATAGAAAACTTCACATGCTTTGGTGTGGAGGCTTTATTTGCCATGAGCCTCACAACATGGGACAGCCAGTCAAGAGAGAAAGTTGCAACTGAGTTTTCCTCTTAAGCCGGTTTTATTCTCCTATCTAAACCCCTCATAGGAATCATAATTATACTGGAAAATAGTATAGTAACTGCAGGGAAAAGAAGAATTTATTTTTTCTTCTTTCTGAATTTGAACTGAATTGGACAAAATTTACCTGGATTGGCACTTGGCAGAAGCAGGGCACAATGCAGATAAAATGTGGGTGGGCCCTAATCCCAAGGAAGAGGATTTGCTTCTCTCTGCTGGGTGTAGTTTCTGTATTCTCCTATTCTCCTATTTCTGTATTCTCACATTTGTATGAAGAAACAGCAAACCCTTTTATTCTCCTTTGTATTCCATGCCTGTGTAAGTAACAAGGAAAAACACTGAAGGGCTGAGGATGGGATATGCAGACAATCGCTTATTTACTTTGCAGGAAAACATCACTCAAAAAATATTACCAGATTAAGGCAAATCACATCATCTTGATGTAAATAGCCTTTTCTACAGGGAGTGTGAACTGTCTTCCCCTGCCCATTCTTTCTTTGGCCGAAGAAGCAGCAGGTGTGCCAGTGACTCTATGTCCATCCATGAGGCATTTACATTCAGGCTTTCATCATGAGCTGTGATTTTACAAAACTCAGGTGCTGTCACTGGCATTATGCTAGGCAAGAGGGTGGAAAGTTGCAGTCAGACCACAGCGGACTTCGCTGGGCAGACTCAGTTTACTGGCAGTTACCTGCAAAGATGAGTAATACTGAAAACCCACGAGAGGTGGGAGAGCACAGGATTTGCTCGTGCTGCAGGGCTGAAGCCTGAGAAAGTGCTGTCTGCAGGGGTGTCTTGAGCTCGGTGGAGAGGAGAGGAGGAATGGCAATAGGGCTGCCATCTGCTGCTCGCAGGTCGAATAGCTGGGAATGAGGCTCCAAGAATATTGCCTTCCAAGCTTTTGTTGGGTTTGCATGGATTTTGTGTGTGTGTGTGTGTGTTTGTGTAGGTATACATCTGGACATTGTACATGATGCATTTGGGGCAGTGCATATCACAAAAGAGTTGGAGGTAAAATGGGTAAAGGCAGAAAGGATGTTGTCGGACAAGAGAGCAGTAAATGGAAATTCGACATCTCATAACCCTATTTGCTCATCCCAAGTGCACTGAAATTGTTCAATTCCTAATGTACTCCTTAAATACTTCCCTGATTCCTCTCCTGGCAGTATTGGAGGCCATAGAGTGAAGAATGTACTCATCACGTTTACATCCACAAGTGCCTTGCCGGTGCCATCAGAGCCCAGGGCTGTGTTGCTGCACTTGCAGTCCTGTGGTAGGAGAAGCTTATCCCTGAAACTGTGGCCTGCATCATCTGCTGTGCAAGGAGGTTTTACTTTTGTTCTTGCCAGTACTTGTGCTCCAGGAGGGCTAAGGCTAGTACCAGACGCTCGTGGCAATCTTTGCCGTCTGGAGGCCAAAGAAAAGGATGTATCGTCTGGAGAACTTCCTCTGAGGATAGGTGACAGTTTTGCTCCATGGCATTTGCACATGTCTGAAAGGTTCAAAATTAGTCCAGCCACAGTAAGCAACTTCTAGTTCTATTGGAGATGAATGTGAACAGGTTTCCCTCAGGGGAGGCATATCCCTCACCTAATTTAAAGCACAAGCTGGTTAAGTATGAATCCACAGGGCCACATGCACTCAGAGGGCAGTAGGCTCTCAAAGGGCCATGAGAAGCACAAGCTCATGGTCCCAGCATGGCTTTGCTGAGACTTCAGGCTGGTGAGCTGCCCCATGGCGCCTGCTACAGCAAGAAGGGGCTCCCATGAATCTCATGGGAGTCAGGCACTGCTGAGATACAGAACCATACTCAGGAATAACTTCCCACACAACTGTCAAAGATTGTCTCTGCAGGCATGTTAGTAGAAAATGACTATGGACGATACCTGGTTGCAGGAAGAATATGTTATTTTATAAATTTGTTTATTTTTAGTTGCACTTCAGTTGTAGATGTGTGACCCAAACCCCACATCAGAAATGGAAAGACTTTCCAT
>NW_010105652.1:45936-73087 GCF_000699245.1 Pterocles gutturalis | reverse complement strand
CAGGAGTGGACAAGAGGAATACATTCTTAAGATTAGAAAGGACCATGAGACTGTTCCCACGGGAACCAAACAAAAGCCGGTAATCTGAATCACATCCATAAGAGATTTGCAAAGCCCTATATATAATATGTGTTTGGATTCCTAACATGTCATCTCTAGTACTAATTTATAAATGGTTATTTTAAATATTTTCAGTCCTTGGCCTTGGAAGCTGTGGTGAACTTCAAACAAAAAAGCTGTGCTATGAACACAAGTGATATGGACAGCAACCCTGGCAGTTACGGCCCTGCGGAGAGGTTATAGTGACAATTATCTGCAAGATTTGACAAACTACCCATCTTTCTCTGTTTGTCTGCTCATGTCAGTGGTTATTTAGACACCAATAACAGCAAGACTGTGGGAACACAATTGCATTGTTATTTATATCTGTCTTGCAAACTACTGGAACCAATAGATGGCTTGGAAAACAAGTCAGAAGGCATTTATTCAATATTCTGTTTTATTGATTACTATCAAAAAACAACTCATAATTTTGCACAGTGAGAATTTTATGACTGCAGTGATCTGAAACATGTCTTTGTGCTTAGAAACCAAGCTGCTTATTTAATTAAGTGCTTCTGGCTCTTTGGATTTAATAATTCTAATTAAATTGTTATGATTATGACTTGCATTTGGATTATGCCCACAGTCTCAATTAAGACTATGAGAGGACCTCATAAGCACATGGAAGGACACATTGCCTTCCTCAAAGTGATTAGGATACGGGACTGGGAAGGACCTGTGGGGTCATCAAATCCAATGTCCTGGAAATTTCAGGGACCATGCTGATTAAAGCAAAACACGACAGTCTCATTTACCAGAAGAAATGACAGGTAGGAAGAGTGAAATGAACAGTATCACTAACAACATGTGCTCTGTTCAGGCAGCTTCATGCATAGATTGATACTTCTGTGTCTTCAGAAATATTTAAAGGAACATCTAAATTATAAGAGCACTCTGATTTGTTTTTTTCCAAACAGTGCTGAGCACAAGCACCTTCTGTTGCCTTGTGGCTGCTTCATATTTGTGAAAAGACATGTGGCTGCCTCAATGAAGAGCTAAGCATTCAGTTTTAGACATCTGCATTCAAAAATTGCTGTATGAGTGTGAGCATAGCATTATCTTTAAATATATTATGGAAACTGTTGCTAGCTATGTTGTCTGAATCCACCATGACTGAGAAACTGGTGTCTTTGAATGACATCAGCTGCTATCCCACTCTGGCCAGGCAGATGTTAGTTTTTAAACCCATATACATCTGTTCTTCATACCAAAATAATCACCTGTTGTTTTTATATTAATAGCCTTCCCGCCAGGATGCTAGTTGGGGCAGCTTCTCCAGAGACTGAGAGATCTCACCCCTTCTGCCTCTGTTGAGTGCAGGGGCAGACTGAACTTGTGGGAGATAGGAGGGAAAACCAAGTGAGAAAAAGGTTATTGTCTGAGTTGCTGGGGGAGAGAGCAAAACCTTTTCTGCACTTGCAGTAAGAGGCAGATGATTACACAACTAGGAGCTGAAGTTGTAGAAACTTTGGATGTAAATTAAGCACGTTTGGATAATGCAAATACAAACAGCAATTGGATATCATGGACCACTGAGTGTATTTGTTTTTTCATAGGTGTTGGTGAGTAAAATGTACTTGACATTTCCAGTCATACCACTTCAGAGTGTCGCAACTAGAAATCCATTATTTTTATTACTCTGAGAGGGCCACATGCTTTATCTAAGATCCTATTGTCCTTCTTGACTCCACTCAGAAGACAGGAATGTGCACTGACGGTTAGAAGGAGTGGTGTGACATGTCCATAAGAAAGCACCAGCAGAACTGAACAACTTCAACAGTCTCCTGTTATTAGAAATGTGCATAGAAATGTTACAGTCAGTCTGGTGTGGAGACCTGACTAGTTCAAAACAGATACCTCATCAAATCTAGTTTCCTTTCACAAACTTGTTCTTTAATGGAATATAAGAAAAATTTCTTTTTCTAGGCCCTTGCTTTGGCCAGTCACTTGAAAAATAGCAATTGTATTGCACTGGACTGGGGGTCAAGAGCTGTGTTTCATCAGTGCACTGTTGTGTATTGTGGTGTATTGATCCATCCTCAAACACCTTACTCTGTCAAATGCCTTTTAAAGAGCGAGGAGACAAAACAGATCACCATTCCTGGCTCCACAGGAAGGACCTCAGGTGGTATGCCATTGCCCAGTGTTGTCCTTGGAGAGTTGTATGTTTGCTGGGTCAGGATCCCACAATGAATCACAGCAGACCTTACGATGAGTGACGCCAGGGGCTGCTGAGCCCCTCAGTTCCTTCAGCAGGGAAGTGCTTCTCTGTAGCAACTAGGAACTCTTCTTCAGCCACCAAAATCAGGATCTCTGTTCCTGCCTAGTTACTGAGTGACTGTGGCACAGAAAGTCTGTCGGACTGTAGAGAATGTCCCATCTTTATCATAGAATCACAGAATGGTTTGGGTTGGAAAGAACCTTCAAGATCATAGAGTTCCAACGCCCCTGCCATGGGCAGGGACACCCTCCACTAGACCAGGTTGCTCAAAGCCTCATCCAGCCTGGCCTTGAACACCTCCAGGGATGGGGCATCCACAGCTTCCCTGGGCAACCTGTTCCAGTGTCTCACCACCCTCACAGTGAAAAATTTCTTCCTAATATTTAGTCTAAATCTGCCCTCTTTCAGCTTATACCCATTACCCCTTGTCCTCTCACTACACTTCCTGATAAAGAGTGCCTCCCCATCTCTCCTGTAGGCCCCTTCAGGTACTGGAAGGCTGCTATTAAGTCTCCTTGGAGCCTTCTCTTCCCCAGGCTGAACAACCCCAATTCTTTCAGCCTGTCCTCATAAGGGAGGCGCTCCAGTCCCCTGACCAATTTCGTGGCTCTCCTCTGGACTCATATTCTTGATCACTTTTGTTCCTGAAAATTAAGTTCAGCACAGCTATTACTAAAAATTAGGACTATTGCTGACCAAGGCTTCTTTCCAATGTGAATGGTGTCTGGTTGAAATTACAGCAATTTTGCCAGCCATGAGAAAGCTTTACTCGTCATTTGGGTAACTGGCTCTAGGTGGCCCTGCTTGAGCAGGGGCATTGGATAAAATGACCTCCAGAAGTCCCTTCCAATGTCAGTCGTTTTGTGATTCTGTGATCTCTGTCATCTCCACTGGTCTTAAAGTCCATAAAAAGCATCTCTTGTTCTTTGAATGAAGTCCTAATAGACCAGTCAATAAAGAGTTTATCCTCTGCCCCCTGCTTTGATGCTGCTGCCTAAAAACCAGGAGATATCCTCTGCAAACCTGCACCAAAAACTGTCTTATTATTGCAAAAAATAATTCTCATATGGAGTCTGATGGACTAATCATCATTCAGAATACTGTGGTCCTTTTGGAAGTTTGTGGTGATGATAGTGATGACAACAACAGCATTCAGAATTTTGTACTTCCAAAAGCAAACTCCTTTCCCATTTAGAAGGAAAAGGAGTCTGTGTTTGGCACTCTGGTGGTCACACCTAATGCAGAAACAGTAAGAGACAGATGCCCTTATGAAACTTAATTTACATTCCTGCATTTGTTAGATGGTGGGTTAATCTTTTTCATAGTATTTTTTACCGTAGATTATTGTACATCTTTGCCTGTTTGACACTGCTGTCTTAAATTACCTCCCAAGTTGTATCTCTGCAGGTTTGCATTCTGCATTGATTCAGATAGGGCAGCTTTCAGTGTTTTGTAATCTTTTTGCACATGTCAAAATATGAAACAAAATACTGGTTTGAGCACTCTGCACTAATCCATTACCCTGCTTGAGGTTGACAGCATGTTCAGAGGAAATAATTTCCCCCACTGTATGAAAAATGGAATCTTTTCAAACTTTATTTTATGTCCATAACTAAGTTCAGCAATACTTTTTTGAGAGGTGTATGAACTACAAGTGGTAAAGCTGATAAAAACCATGCCTGCACTGAGAAAAAAAATCAGATGTAGGGGTAAGAGGTTTGAAGATGCCATCTAGAAATATAGCCGGGTGATATTAGACTCTTGAATTTTTGCATATGGAACACATCTTTTTATGCTCTAACTCTACAGAGGTATGCTGGAGAGAGAGGGAAGCTAATGGTCATGACAGATGACCCTTGTAGCTCTGACTGATGAGGTTCTTTAAAGGGAAAACAGATTTTTCCAAGTGCTTTCCCAAGATAAGCCTTTAATGACAGTGCTGGGAACTGTCTGGTACGAAGACCACACAAATCTTGCTTAGAAACTGCTGTTTGCCAGATTTTTATGGCTGGTTACGTACCTTTGCCAAAGGATTGCTTAAGATCTGGGAGTGTGTAAAGCAGATGCCAGAATATACATTGTATAATTTAGGAATGCTATGTTGCCATTTGCATATTTAATGATACCACTAAGAAATTTTAACACATACAGAGAATGAGTTGATCATTTTACAAAACTGGGTTTTATGAATTTATTGCAATCATGATATATTATTCAGGATTCCTACAAGGTGAACACAGTAATAATAACTTTATGCTTTCTGTATGTATAGATGAATTCTTGTTTTGAATAAAAACAGCTCCAAAACTGACACTGACACATACATACCTATTTCACCTACCTACTGTGACAAATGTTTTGTTTTGTTTTGTTTTGTTTTGTGTGAAGACCTGTAATCTTGTCTTGTCAACTTGGTGCACACAGCGAGCAGGACTCCCTGCCAGCACACCTGTACCCTGTGTCTTGTTTACTCTCCTTAGTATCCCATTTTTTTTCCTCACTCTCCTGGTGTGTTTTCAGTAGCTCCTTTAATATATACTTTGGCAAAGGTTCCTCTTCCTCCCCTTGGTTTTCTTGGAAAGTTCACATAAATTGTTCTTTTCACTTGTTTCCCTCCTCAGCTTCTTCTGTATCTATGATCCTGCTCTGGAAAGTCTTTTCCAAAGTCTGAGCTGATATATCTCACATAGAGCCTTCAGTTTCCATCCACACATCTAAAATATGTTTCTTACAATTTCATATCCCCAGTTCTGCAATACTCTTCCCTCCAACCCAAACACATGAAATTTCTCCCAGCTGAAGTTAATCCTGACCTGCAAAGTTTCCCTCTAAGCCTGTCACTTGGACCATTTCATTCTATTTTACAAATTTCCTCTGCAAGCTTATTTTCTCATGTCAAACATAAAGCCTTGTCTGAAGTACCATCACTGTTCTTTGAATCTGTCCTTCATTACTAAAAGATTGACTGCCACTGCCAATGCACTGCGAAGCCCAGTTAAATTTTCAAATACTTCATGATTTCTTTCATCGTATTACTCATTCCCAAGAGAATACGTATATATTGTGCTTGTTATATCAGCACAGTTCACATATGGTACAATAGCATCACATATGTGATTGAGAAATGCTTTCTCCATAAGAGCTGCCTAAGATCTTTTTACATACCTGTAGTGACTGACAACATTTGAAGCTTTTTCTGAAGATTAAGTGTAGAAAACTCTGGAGACTGCCATGGACATCTATGGGGGCAATTTTCCCTGATTATTATTGTTAGCTTTGGACTAAGAATATTTTTCTTGTGAGGTCATGTTTGAGGCCATTCACTTTCATCCCTAAATTGTTGACTGCTTTTAATATTATGGCAATCAGAGACCACTAGAGGACTCTGTTTTCCATCATATTAAGTAGTACTCTGTAATCAGTTTTTGCTGGTTTGTATTTCTTAGGCATATATTTTTATAAAGTATAAAAATATACTTGTTTACACAAATATGCTTGTTTAGAGAGTAAGCAGGTAGGCATTGTCCATTCAGCAATCAGAAGTGCAGTCTGAATGATTATGAAGTCCCTATAGGAAATGTGCTCTGAGGTCTGCTAGCTTTAAAACAAAAATAATGTTTGGGCAAATCTGTCCATCTCTCTGTATGAATATTTGATGTAATATTAGGATCCTGACTTCATTTCTGGCTTGCACAATTACTTGTTTGGTTGTGGGCTTTCAAAATACCCAACTGATGTAGACAAGAAAGTTTGAAAAGCTTTCAAGGTCTAATGATTTTTAAAACCTTTCCCCCATATTTTTCCATTGGACTCCCATAGAAAACTTTCTGATTTTAAAAGGTGCATTGCATTTGCATCCTTTCCCAAGAGATCCTAATCACTTTTCAAGATAAGGGGATCTTTGCTGTAACTTTGAAGGAAAGAAGCAAAAATAAAGTCGATTATATCTCTGTGTTGTCTTTGGGCAGACAATAGAAATAATTGTAATTCAGAGACTTTATTTGGGGTTTTTTTTCCCAAAATGTTTTTTGACAAGAATAATAGAGATTTTATGTCAATCACCATGACACCTCAGCAGCTGGTTGACCACTGCCCACCCAGCAATGAAAAATACCTAATTGCAATCAAGTGAAAACTGCCAGAGGATATCTGGCTCCCTGTTTGCTTTTCAGTTGCAATCAGAGACAGCCAAAAGCAACTTGGGCATTCAGGTAGGATTTGCAGTTCATCAGTGCAAAAGAATGAAGATAACTGAATGGAAAATAACCCAAGTGCCCCACAGGTTCATGAGTCTAACAGGAACCACTTGGAATTTGCCCAAGTGAGCACAAGAAGAAAGCCCACACAAAACCTCCTGCTAATGGGTGGTTTTCTTTTATAATCAATGACACATTGGAATGTAGTACTCTTGTGAATATTTTTTTTAAAGCAGATACTTTGCATTTTAAGAACATTTCAGCACTGTCTACTTCATGCAAGTAGAGATTGTCTTCAAACAAAAAGCTGAGAATAGGATGGCAATAGCCACTGCTCTAAGGAGGAACAAATGAACCGTGTAGAGAAAATGTTCTTTAGTGGCTTTAACTATACAGCACTACTCTTTGCTTGCTTGTTTGTCTGTGGTATGCTTAGTCTTTTACCTATACCCTATAATTTTGGAAAGCAATTTAAAAATTGCTTCAGTAGGAGCAATTTTGATAGCTATTGATGCAGTGTTTTGATGTCTTTCATAAAATCAGTCAGTTCTGAAGTCTGTGAAAAAAACGAAAAATTGTGAACTTCTGAACCGTTTTTCTTATATTTTTATGATTAGTAATTTTTATAAGCTTTTCCCGAACTTACTGGAATTCTGTCATTATATGTGGTTTTGTGCAGAAGAATGGCACAAGGAAAAAAAAACCACAGAACCAAACAAAACCCCCTCAAGATTCAATTTTGACTATTGAAAGCACTGAATCTGATGCTTGCTTTGGTTTCAGAGATGAAGTACCAGTATTATAGCCCATGCTACATTATTTTCTGTTGATGTTTCTGGATGATAACTTGTGCTTATCCAATTTCTTCCATTTGAGAATGTATTTTTACATTTTCTGGACACATTGCATCTACTGCCTTTGAAGTCTGTAGTGAAATAGAAAATAATCTTTTCTTTTGTTACATTTCTGATCCCTGCTCTATTTAGCACAATATAAAGAATGCATAAAGGAATGAAGCAAAAGTATTTATATACAGCTTGTATAGATGTGCCAGTTAAGAATCAAAGCTCCAGGGAAGTGCTGAAAAGCCCCTTAGTTGGGGCTTTGTGACCATAAGTGGTGACAGATTTATGCACCACCTGCTATTAGAGAGATGTCTGGGGAAGAGTCAAAATAAAGAATGTGACTGTGGCTACAATCTGACACGACAAGTGACTTCACTTGCTGTGAGGGCAAAGCACAGGCAAAGACTTTCCCTCACTGATGAATTTGCACTTTGAAAAATAGATTTTGGAGAAAGCATTTTGCTTATGTAAAGTAAAAGGCACAATGTGGGTTAGAAGGATCATATTAACTGTATAGCTATCAGGCTTCTCCACTAAAGTCAGATTTGCTTGTGACTGCTGTGAATACATAGTGAGAGATGAATATAGGCTAAAATATATACAGCCATAGGAAATTCTATGTATGGAGGAGTTTAGTTAATCAAAGCAATGTCCCAGTGAGGAGTTCTTCATGCCAATTGTGGAGTATTTTAAGATCTCTAATGGAAGCCAGAGGCTGCTGTAGGAGTGCAGCTTTTCATCTCAAAGTATCTCTCCCTGTACAAAATCCATCTTAACAACAGCAGGTTTGGGAAGTTCTCTTGTTGCAAAAAAAGCAAAAGGCATGTATTGAGAATATACTTAGAAAGTTTAAACATGATTTTGCTGCAAGTAGGCCTGACCATAGAGAATTAAGCAAGTAGATTCACGTGGTGTGAATTAGACACCAAAACTGTCTGTTCCTAACATGAGTTTATGGTAAGAATTTTAGCAGCTGCTGAGGGTGAGCATCAAACTTCCCCATTTCCTCAGTGTGTAACACATTGTCACAACCCAGCTCATAGAACCACCCTGGGTGGGACGAGTGGGGTTCGCGGAGGTTCTATATATATATTCCCTTAGGGCAAATTAAGGTGAGACGGCACCAAAGAATTTGCGTACTGGCTTATAATTTTAATGCATATAATTGTTTAGGGAAAAGGGAAAATGTGGGGTCTACAACAGAATCAAGGGAAGAGGAAAATCACTTGGTAAAAACAATCCATGACAACACTACCAACCGCCAACAACACCAAATCTTACAGCAATGTGATAACGACAGCATAATCTCCAACAATACCAAGAAACCTGCAGCCACTCACAGAACTTGCAATCACTTGACCCACAACTGTTCATAACACTTGCAATCACTTTTCAGTATTAAAATAAACAGCCTACAGAAAACCTGCTAAACAAGCCCCAAAAGGAGCTGGCATAAAACTTATAAGGTGTTGCCATATGTGCCAGAGAGATCAAGAGATACTTGAAGAGAAAAAAGAAAGGAAAAGGAGAGAAGAGAGAGAAAAGTTTTCACCACTCTTTGGATCCTTGGAGGAAAACGTCGACATCTTGGAGGGGACGGGGGGTGGGTTGCTCGATCAGTCTGTCAGCATCTCAGGAGTCCTCAGGTGGTGGGCGCCAGCACCCCTTCTCTTTGCTTATTCACCTTTTATAGACAGAGGCAGGGCCTTACTCAGCAAGGGTTTGCTACTTTGTTGTAAGAGCAAGACAGAGTCCATTGTTAGACTCAGCAGGGGTTTGCTGTCCATCGTTGATGGCCTTACTCAGCAGGTGTTTGCCAGTCCATGGAGGAAGGCCTTCAGTGTATTCTTCGCTATCTTCTTATCTACAACTGGAATGTTTTGAGACACCAGGAGTCATCGGAGTCTGGACAGTCAATTTGCAGTCTCTGCAAAACTGCATGAATAGTCCTCTACACATATCCCCAAATATGCATAGCTACATTTGTATGTCTCTCTCTTTATAGAGTAGTGATATCTCTTGCTATTCTGCTGTGGTGGTCACTCTTTCACAGGGATTCAAAGAGGGTGGGAACTTCTTTCAAGAAATAAATTACAGAACTTAATATTTCCAGAAACCTCCAAGGGAAAAAAAAAAATTAATTGATGAATTTCAAGGCTCTCTCATGCTGAGCTTTAAAAATGAAAATTTCTTGACACGGGCTTTGCAACTTTCTGTCAAAGCAGCCAGCATCATTTTAAAAAGAGCTACTCATCTAAAAACCTAAACATTGGTTTCTACGTGCCCGTCCTCTTGTACAAGGTATAGAATTTGAATTGGAATGGTGTCTGCCTTCATCATTCTAGTTAAAAAATTATGGTTTTCTCCATTCTCCATTTGAACTGTAGGACTGTAATTTGGCATGAACCATCTGTAAATATAGCATTTGTACCTCACATTGGGATTGCATGTCTCCGACAATGTTGGCATGGCCAGAGCATGCCAAGGCAGCTTTCAGATCAGAATCAGTCCTAAGGGATGCGGACGTATGTGAGAAGTTTACATTATTAAATATACGTGTGAAGCAAAGGCCCTCAAATCAGGAAAGTAATTGACCATGTGCTTAGATATAAGAACATCTTGAAACCAGCTGAGAGCAGGATTCCTGGGGCAAGGCCAATGTGTATAATGCTTTCAAACTTTCGTAGGCACCTTAGTCCTATGCAAGAAAAAAGTGTAATGACTGCTGTTAAATCTGTGGATTCTTCACATGCTATTTCTATATAGTCCTATGTGAAGGGGAAATTAGATCATCTGACTGACAAAGACATTTTGCCATCTTCTTTTTCCTGCCTCCGCAGCCCCCAGTGACTACTCTTCACACTTTTCCAACTGGCCGTTTGTGTCTCCCTGATGGAGTTCAGCTTTGTGATGCTGACTTCAAAAGAACACATTTAAGTGCATTCCTGAATCAGAGTCAATATTTGTGAGTAGATGAGCGTAATAAGGATTTATGGAAGATGTGAAAAATACTCAGTGATCCATGATACTTGGCTGCCTGTCTTTGATATCATAGTTGGCAGGAGAAATAACAATTTTGTTTTGCAACAACTTTCATGATTTCCAGATTTATTTTTGTTTCAGACTAAAATAAAAACAAGGCTATCCTTTTTTAAATAGTGACATGAAACTATCTGGGCTTCTTCAGATCAAAAACATCAAGCCTGCTCTATCTAGAAGGGAGTTTGGTCTGAACCTATCAAAATGTTAACATTTATAGTCCCTGTAAAATCTCTCATGTTTCAAGAAACAGTGTTTTATTGAAACACAGATAAAGTTATTCCGGTCATCTCATACAGATAGAGTTATTCTCATACACTTTACTGGGGTTTAATATTACACTGAAGTGAATCATGTGGATAATTATGTTCTAAACAGGCTTATTTTCTAAAGGGACACTTCTTGACATCCTCTGAGTCTTAGTCCGCCTCTCATCACTTTGTCTTTGTTCTCTGCTTGTTTTGTAACTTCCTTGGAGAGTAGAACTTGTTTGTTTAGTGGTTTATCATGTGCACACTACAGCACAGTAAAATCGCTATGAAAGCTACTCGTGCGTGCTTCAAATGTGACGGACAGCATATTATTTGCCTAATAAACTGGCCAGTGCTACAGCAGGACTTATTTTAATTTACATGCATCACTCCTTCAGGTGGGAAATTCAAAAATGCTCTGTATTGTATATGGGAACGATGCTCTGTGGGTTTACCAGCTTCCTCGTTACAGTTGTTTGTATTATTGGAAATTACAGCAAATGCTGGCCTAGGTTTAAATGGGAAGATTTGTGATTCATGCCTACCATCAGATGCTCATTTAACAAACCACTGCGTCGGCACATGGACAACCATAACTGCTTACGTAGCCATGGATTGGTGCCATTCTGGCACTGCAAAAACTACTCTTCGCTGAAACCCATTTGAACTGCGGTACTTGCACAGAGATGGAGCAGTAGTTGACTTTACTGAGATTGTATTTTTGTGCAGAAAGAAAATTGTCCAGCCTTTGCTGGCCCCTAATGATACAGTGAGATCTCTAGGGAATAATTTCTGAGACCAATTCATAAAAAAAGATGGGGAAATGAGACACAGAGCTGCTGTTGGATGGCATTGGGGGAATCTGAGATGCATAACTCACCACCCATCAGTCGGACTGTGCTATGAGTTCAGTCTTTGCTCTAAATGAAGCAGTTTTGAGGTGCCTGTGAGCAGCTGCCTAGTGTTATCACTTGAAATCAACTGCAGCACTGGTTGCAGAGAAAATGTTTACTGCATCATTATGTAGTCCTCATCTTGTAGAAAAAATAGCTTTAGGAGTGTGCTGTCAAAGTGAGCGTGAGGAGGAACTTAGCCAAAAAAAGTGCAGATTTTAACAGCAGTCACAAAGTTAATCCAAGCTCACCCCCTTCACAAATTTACACTTCATGTCTAAACATTAAAGATTTTCTTACATGTTACAGCAAATATGTTGTCTTTTTCATTTTTAAACAGGGTTGGAAAGTACTGTACAATACTGAATGTTTTGTTCTTTGAGTGTTAGCATGATTTTAAGTGGAGTTTATCAGCTTGGACATGGGGCTTGTGTGTGCCAATCAATGTGACATCAATGTGCAGGCTTATGTGTGCCAATGCCACGCTCCGTTGCTGTGGTTCTGCAGTTACTGTAAGTGGAGAAAGGACTCTTTGTGCCTGTCTTAATCCACTGATAGAGACATTATGATTATTAATCTCCCATCACTTTGTGTAGGGATGGAAAAATCTTCTTGGGTTATTGACTTTCATTTACTGCCTTTGCAGGCACCACACAGTGGAAACCATTCACGCATTGTTCAGGCTCCACTCCTGCTCCAGTTTTACTTTCCTGATCATTATTTATCTCCTATTTCACCTGTCTTCCCAGTCTCAGGGCAGTGCTCAGCCTTTTGATCACTTCCACAATGCCACTAGTTTGAGATGCACACATTCAGCTGGTTTAGTGTAGGCATGAATGTACCTGATACTGTGCTAAATATGAAATAATGGTATTTTTAGAATCAGAAGACAGTTGTTTTCTTAAATATAACAGTTTCTGTGGCTTTGTCATCAGTAATGACCAAAACTGAGCTACTCATACCCCACTGAATCCAGCTGACACTAATAAGCTGATAATTGTATTTGCATTATACTTTCAGTGTTTCTATATGTCATAGAATTATAGAACCACAGAATGGTTTGGGCTGGAAAGGACCTTAGAGATCATCTAGTTCCAACCGCCCTGCTATGGGCAGGGACACCTCCCACGAGACCAGGTTGCTCAAAGCCTCATCATAGACTTAAATGAAATAAAAAATCACAGGGCAGCTCAAAGCAATTAAAGAGTAAGGGCCCTGTCTCAGCTTTCAAAACATACCTATATGTTTATATTACCTCCAGCATAAATCAGCTCTAGCTTGCGGAGCTGCGCTAGATGAGGAATGTCTCTTAACAGAGACTCTTGCAGTCCTGGTGTGTTTATTTAACATGGCAAAAGAAATCTATAACTCCTTGTATTTTTACATATAAGAATCTCATAATTCACCTAGTTTTCCTATCTTGGCTCAGCAATTTATAAACATGAACAGAGATTTCTCGTCACTGCACTGCTCTGCCTTGAGAGGGCAAGTGAGCAGATTAAGAAAGTTGCCCACGTCACAGAAGATATCTGTATTTGTTTAAGATTCAACAGTCTGCTAGCTTGTACATTTTCCCCATGGGGATAATGATGAGACTAAGAGGAACTCTTTCCACTTTTTGGGCAGCTGTGGGCACCTGAAATTCACTTTCTCTTGCCTTTTCATATTCAACCATTTATTAATCTTTTAGCATAATGCTGTTTCTTCTCACACGTAGCCTTTCCAGCAGCATATGAGGCAATGGTGGGAAAGCAGGTGAGCTTTACAACCTTGTAAGATCTGCAAGATCTGTTCTTTTCAAATACACCAGTAGGTCTGTTTACTCCTCAAGAAATAATCAGCCTTGGCACTGCAGCGAAATCGACAATCCAGAGTTTCAGCCTACATAGTTAAAGGCTGCTGCTGCTGCTGCCTGCTTTCAAGAAATGAAATATTTTTAAATTTCAAGTCTATTTTAAACTTGCATTAGGGAGCCTTCAGTTTGTTGAGCTTACTTTTTTACTTTCAGGAGAAGTGAGCCTTGTAAATGTGTTGGTTGTAGCTGAAAAAGTACTTAAGGGGAGGCTTATAACAGGAGTGGGTGCCCAGAGATGTCACTGTATGGAAAACGTCCTAAGAAAGGCTCAGGAGAAGATAACAGGAAAGTTAAGTTGCAGGAGCTGGAAAAAATAGAGGGGTTTGGACACCAGGAAAACTTAAAAGCTACAAGTACAATTCAACCATGAACTCTTGCTTTTAACTCCATATAGCTAAGCCTCACGTTCTGTGCACTGACACACTCTCCTCATGTACCATGGCCAGGGTGCATCAAATTGTGGCACCTTACAGACACGGTTCCAAAGCAGACTTAAGTTGAACAAGAATAAGAGACGGGAAGATCTTGGGTGGAGGATATGATAATGTGTGCAGAACAATAGAATTGCTTGTTTACATGGAGGTTGGC
Source organism: Pterocles gutturalis (assembly GCF_000699245.1). Lineage (NCBI taxonomy): Eukaryota > Metazoa > Chordata > Aves > Pterocliformes > Pteroclidae > Pterocles > Pterocles gutturalis. The sequence continues at coordinate 59,097 of NW_010105652.1, read as the reverse complement.
AAGAGTAGATTGAATATGCATTGGATTTCTAAACATTGCAAAAAGGGAGGCTAAATCAGAGTATCATGGGCTGGGATGGCAAAATTTGCAGCTGACATAAAGAGGTAGACGAGTGTCTCCAGGTTCCTTCTAGAAATGTTATCCAGTCAGTGATTTTCCACCTTCCCTGGAGTGTAGGACAATGTAACAACTTTGAAAACTGTGGGAAAAAGCTAATTCATTTCAGACAAGAGCCCCAGATGACATTTCAATGAAAGCTGGAAAATTCTGAAAGTTTTTTAATAAATTTAGAGATGGGCATGATTCTGTCTCATACATGAACTGTTAATCAATAAATTCCAGTGTATTTTTTCCTTTTTTGTTCTCTTTGAGACTTGATCTTTATCAGGCTGTTCAAGATTAATACAGGCATGAAAATAATAATGGACAAATGAACTAACATCTTTTGTTTAATATTTTGGGCAAGTCCCAATACCAAAATTTTGGTATGTCAATGTCCATGTCAGCTAGTATGCAACTACCTCCCTTTCCACAGAGACATTTTAGGTAGCTGAAGGATACAGCATTCTTAGATTACAGAAGGGGGCAGTAATGTTTCATTTCCTGGAACTAGAATCACCAGCTAACAAAAGCTTCTGTTCTATTTAATGCAGAAATAGAAATGCCCAAGATTTGCTCTTGCGATTGTGCTTCCTCATGTTACAGTCATACTCCCTACTTGTTAATTTATTTTCTTTGAGAAAAAAAAATCCATCTTGGAGGAAGCATTAACGGCAGTAGATTACACAGACCACTTCTGCCACCTGTCTTAGACCTCTTTGGCTCAAAGGGCAAATTCACAGTAATATTTCAAACTATAGATAAAAATGCTAACTACCTGTTATCTGTTAGTTTCACTGTGCAGTTCGTTTGGCCTCAGACCTTCTGACATTACACCTTGTCAATGACATTTTGTGATTCCTACTCATAATGGTCTGTGTTCCTGGTGCAGTTTGGGGAAGATGAAATAAAATGAGGGATCATTACATAAAATGGGCATATGTACATACCAGACAGGCTTCTATTCTAAGAACATCTTGCATCATCAAGTTGTCAAATACCAGGTTTGATGGATTGTGTGATTGTAAATTAGCACAGACCTGCAAATGAATGACAGGAGGGTTTCATTATGAAATTGCATGCTGCACTGTATTTTTATATGGCTCTTGCTGCACACACTACATTGGATGGACAATGCTGCTGAGTGGTTTCTCTATGAGAAATTTGTCTTCATTGTTTGCTCTACCTGACTTAAACTAATAACAGCAAATAGGTATAGCATGAGGGATGATAATCATGAAAGCGATGCCAGCATCTCATGTCTATACTATGTCTTTTCTCCCCTGGCCTCTTACCCATCCACAAAGCTGCTTCTAGACATGCATCCCTAACTCATCAATCTGAGCACGCCCTCCTTTCTTCATCTCTCCCCTGACTTCTCTCTATCCCTTACATCAACGGAGGCTTTCTCACACTAGTTCAAGAGGTGTTTCAGCTCTTCTCTGCATTTCTCACCGTCAGTGCTCTGCTGAGACCCCAAGATAAAACATGTTCTGTAGGAGTTAGGTAGTTCATTTAGATCATTATTTTATAGTGAAGTTGTCTTCTGCTTTCCTGTTGTGTGGTCTTTATCCCTATAATATTATTTGGTATTTCCTCCTTTCATTTTGCTTTATTTATTGGTACATTTTACAATTTCCCCTTTTCAGGCTGTACTTGAATAGTCAGGACGTTATCACCTTTCTGCCATTACATTACAAACGTGATCTCAACATAAAAATTTTAAGGCTCCCATTACTGGAAGAGACTGCATCACTGCATATATGCATGTAACATAATGGTGTCATGACCTAGAAACACCCACAGTGCCAGCCTACATGGTGTAATTAGCCATAGGTGCACCACAAACTGTAGCTGAAAGCTGTGTGTTCACCTTCCTCTGTGATGGAAACTGAATATTTACCAAGGCATAAAAGACCATTTGAGTGCATCAAACACTGAAGCCTGGCTTCAGACAGAGATACAGGTTTAAATCCTTTTCCTGCCTTATTAAGACCAAGATAGTAAAGCCAGGTTTTTCAGGTCAGAAGCCTTTCAGTCACTCATGAAACATTATTCTGCCTGCAACTTCAAGAGAGTACTTTCACAAAATGCACATTCTGCCTCAATCCAGAAGAAATGTAAGCAGAGCTTTGAGATGCACAAGGCAGGAGAAGTCCTTTCTGATGGCCAGCACGCTACTTACAGGTGGTAGCTACAACAACTGTCCTTCTTGGGAAGCAAACTCTAGGTGGCAGACTAGTCAGTTTGTAGAAAGCTTTTCCTGGATTCTTTATTTCTGCTTGTTTCTAGCAAGGTAACATGGGAGGAGAAAATCAGGTGGCAGGTGAAAGGCAAGAAATCTGAGGAAGGAAACATGAGATGTCCTTACCTATTGATGTGGAAAGAGAAGGAGTTGTGTGGAAAGCGGCTTTCTCCACTGTGGCCCATAGTATGCCTGCCTTCCTCTGTCATGTGAGGTGAGTGCTCATTAATCTAGTCCCTGATGTATAACAATTCTCTGTACTGAACAGCAATTTGTAATCCTTCACTTTCTAGTGTGAGATATATCTGGCTTTTTTTGTCTGTGCAGTATGTGTGGTGTTGCTTGGCTCCTGGGTCTTCTCTCAAGCAGCATGCTGCAGAATCAGGACTTCTACAAGTACCACTGCTCAAAAATCTTCTCTCTTGATGTAGCCCTTTCGGTTTTGGGGGATGGCTTCTCGGTAACAATTTGAATATGCTGTGGTTTATACTCTCAGCAATATTTCCTGGTTTTCCCCATTGAGTTTTAGGATAAATGATTTGTTTTGAAACAAACAATTATGTTGTTGGCAGACATGATTGTCATGTTTTTCTCTTTGCAAAAGTTGTGACAAACATTGGTGTTCTGGTTTGTTAATGATCTCCTTGAGGACATATGGGGAGTGGTCCAGCTGAAGGTCTTTCCACTAGACCCTACTCAGCCTAACCTCTCTTTCTAGTCAGACTTTGGCTCTTCGGTTAAATTCCTGGAGTTAAGAAAATAGGCTAGACTGTTCTCCGCCAAGGAGTAGAGGGAGGGGTGAGTGGTCAGCATGTGGCAGTAGTTTCAAAGTTGAATATAAAAAAACCCAATAGCTACTAAGTGTCCCATGATTTAGAAATGCTTCTGTGTACTCCAGAAATTTCTAAGGGAGGTGTCAAAGCACTTGAGATTAAGCACAAAATGCTTTTTAGGTGTTTAAACTTAACAGTATTAAGTCTGTAGACCCAAGCTGGGAAAGAATAATAAATATAAACCTTTCAGTTCGTAATAGTTAAGAAATGGCACTGGGAGCCATTACAGAATTTCAGGTGGCATTGTTGCAAGATGATGTTAATGAAGTTGATACCTGCTTTTGATAGAACAGGCAGTCACTTTACTTCCCTTATTCAGGGATCAGCAGAGTAGCATTAACTATTGGTGGATGGTTTGCTTTCCTGAGGTCATTTTAATTAACCGAAATAACAGCAGGTGATAGAATATTTGATCTAAAATATAGATAGCAGTGATGACAAATGAGGACTAACTCTAAACGCATGTGCCAGTGGTACTTGTAATGGACAAGTAGTAGGCTTTATTTCATACAGAGGTATGTAGAAAGCTGACTGCCTTTAAAATAAATTCACCTATTTAGGAAATCAGATGCTGCTGAACAGTTAGTGTCCTGTAGAAGGCCAAATTGTAATTTGTTGATGGTAGCTTTTTAAATGTATTTACCCTATGGGTTTGTTGTCTGTTTTTTAAGCTTGATTACCATGGTCAAACTGATGCTCACTGGATGATTAAAACAGGCAAGGTAGCGTCAAAGAAAAGATACTTATGATCGAGTGCCACCGAAGGCTTTTGTGAAAATGGTAGTAAGTCCTTTCTGTCAAAAATCTTGTCTACACTTTCAGAAGTGCATTGGTGTATTTGTATATTAAAAAGTCTTGATGGATATAATTTTGTTAATTCCCCCTGTCCTGGAGTTTCTCATTAATAAAACACTGAGCTTTGAATCCCTTCAGCACGAAGTTCAGGTGAACTTTCTTGACATGAAAGCATTTGTTTTTTTGAATGTGTTAAAAAGGGCCATGCTTGATAATGATTTTTACACATTAATTTTATGAAGACAGGTCGAATTATCTGTAACTCCAAATGAAGAGTGATTTCAGGTTTTACAAGAGTTATTCTTATCAGTAGGCACATTAATAAGAACAGTGTCTGAAAAAAACCTGCGATTGGACCAAACCACATCAGAGAAAAACTGAATGCATCTGAGATACTTGTAATTCCACTAAACGTCTGTTCTAGCACTAAATGCATAAGCATGGTATTCCCCATGTGGATTTGACTGGTTTTGGCAATGCACATTCTACTTCTCTTTTCTCGCTTTCAACGCCAAATGCTTGGAAAATATTATTTTAATTATCTAACTTCAGCTCTTTGGCCTGCTTTATTTGGAAAGACTTAAACTGTAGCCTTGCTTATGCTCATGTGACCCTTGTGGCTTGCTGGGGAATAGTGATTAAACTGAGAACACAGCTTCACCTGGTGTTCTTTAACATCGTATTCCTACGCAGCTACCTAAGTAATAGCTATGCTTCTGCAGCTCTGGAAGCTACAGCATATTAAACAGACTCGCTGCAACTCTCTCCGGGACTAATCCTTCCTTTCCTCCTGCGAACCATTGGATTTGGTGCAGATATTTATTTTTCCCTCTGCATTTTAAAACAAAGGCAAAACTTACAGAAATTTCTGAGGAAAACAGAGGCACATATGGGGGGTGGGAGGAGCAGCGGTAGAGAACTGCAGGGAATGTGCTGTGGCAGACAGAGTTCCCGTCTTACATGAGCATTATTCATTACTGTACCGCAGCAAACACTGGATAGTTGAATAGGGGAAATTACAATGAATGTTTCAGTCTGCTTACCAGAATGATATGTGCTTAATTACTCCTAATTGTGTAAGCACATCTCAAGATTTCCTGTAACATAGTAGGCTTTTTGTTTAGTAGTCATAGAGCATGTTACAATCTAGTACTCCCGCTGTTACACTATTCCTGTCTTACTAGAAATGGCTGGGTTAAAGTGCCCGCTTCTTCTGGTTATAACTGCACAACCTCTTGCCTTATTTAGGACTGAATACATCACAAGGATAACAATTCTTCTTGCATCCCTTCTTCATGTGTTTTCTGAACTACTTATGAGTGAAAGTGATATGTCTATAGGGAAAGGTCACATAATGCTGGGAAGAGGCAGGAGGCTTCTGTCAGTTATTTTGGTTTTGATGCATTGCTAATTAATGAATTGTGCCTGCTCAAAAAAGTAACAGTAAATATTTTCACAGCCCGTCAGGGTAACGTGTCATTACACAACCTGACAATGTAAAAAATGTTGCAAATTATCTAAAGCATTTTGGCATATATTAGTTCATTTGGCATTTATTTTTCTGTAAGACCTGAAGTGAGAAGTGACCTGGAGGACTCCATGGACATATCCACACTGTTGCAGAAGTGCAGGTCTAGAAGACAGGCACGTCTCAGTTCATGTGAAATCAGGTTAGTTGGATTTTGTCTTCTTCCTCACCTAATGCCCTCTCTCTGCCCCTGTTTTTGCCCTGAGAAACTGGAGGAGAGTTGGTTACATGCACAGTCACTTGGGTGGTTGCTTGGTGCACAGTAGGTGAACACTTCAGTGTTCCCTTGTGCCTCTTTCTTATGTTAGAAGTCAGTCTGCTGTAGTTGCAAACCTAGAATAGGCAAAGCAAGTTATCATCTGCAGAGCAAAAATGACAGCACTCCCATTGCCACCACCTTGGTGACAGCAGCAATCTTGCATTACCTGTAGTCAGAAGTTTTGCTTACAGTGATCAGTCTGAAGTGATGCTACTGTGGCCAAAAATACCATTTGAAATGCAATTTGCCACTTAGCAGTTGGGTTTTTATAGGTATTGAAAGGTTATACGTAGAATACAAAGAGACAGCACTTGCTCTTATCATTTAGAGATGTTTGAAGTTGATTTCTGCAGGTGTTTGATTAGATATGTGTGTAAGCATGCTCCTCTCTTTCTTCATTATTAGCATGCAGAAGAAATTACTTTCTTGCTGAACCCAAGTACTAAACAATTTCTTGGAGCTTGACCTCAGAAATTAACATTGCAGTGGTTTTAAAGAGCAGAAGGATTTGTTAGCATTACTTCTAAGAGACAATTCTTCTTGCTAAACAATCCCCTGACCTTCCCTGGGGGGGTTGTCAGAGGAAAGGGTTCAGTTGCCAGTGCCAAGCAACTGCATTAGCAGAAGAAAATTCTCAGCAGTATGAGGTACTCAAGCTGAGCTCCTTGCCAGAATGCGTGCTCTTGACTTCAGATGCACCTCTGGAATCCTCTTCTTTATGGAGCGGTGACTAGTGAGACAGCGATGTTTTCGATTGACATTGCTCAGGGTGTGCCTTAATAAAATTGTTGCTGATCCCTACCAAGAGTAGTAGTGCTGAATAAAAATACCTACACTTCAACAAGTTCACCTTCTCTTTTCCCTTCACTTTACCCAGAAAATGGCAACTTACTTGCTTTGTGTTTTTAAACCATCATTGCAGTGTGCCCACGCTGCGTTTTTGCACATTGTGCTTATAAAATAGCAGGTAATTTAAAGTTGCTTTTAATTTAGGAATGGTATTTGCCCCTGGGATGTTCAGACCAATTTTCATCCTTGCCTTATGGGTGTTTGTGCTCATCCCTTATCACCATGCCACCAGCTAGTCGCTATGATGCTTTGAAAATATAAGTTTCAGGACTGAGTCAGGCTCTTCATGCTATTCATCTATTTTTTGCTACTTTAACCATAAACACATTGGAGGCATTTGATTCCTGATTTTAATATTTAGCACATTAGTGCTTCAGAGGCTCAGTTAGAGTACTTTGGGACAATATGCAAATTAGGAGACGAGTCACAGACACTGAGAAAATATTCATACTTTAGTTATATACATTTGATGTAATTTTGATCAGGGGATCAAAATTAGGTGTAAAAGGTTTTCATATAGTCAAAAGAAAGATATAGATACCTTTGGGATCTTATTTTGCCGCTCCTAAGATAGATGACACTAGTACTTGAAATAAACTCTGAAAGTTTCCTGCCTGCCCCTTTGCCTTTACAAAACCACAGTCCAAGGAATTTGCTTGGAAGTAGGTGTGAGTATACATGTAAATGGTGAGAGAGAACCATAATAAAGGTTATAAAAAGCTTTGTTTGAATGGAAGTGACGGGAAGAGGAGTTGAAAAGGCTTAGGTTTTTTCCACTTAGTCTCAACAAAAAATCAGGCCAACTTTTGTGTTAGGGAAGGAGATTTATGTGAAATGGAGATAATTGTGTCTTTGACCTATGGGATGGATTTCTTAATCTGGGGTTGTGAATTGCAAAAGTTGAATTCCTTCTGAAACCTAGTTAGGAAGTCTCTCTTTAGAATAAAAGTGCTGCTTTTATTAGAGAAGCTGCTGTAAGGATCTTTGTTTCATGTAATTGCTTGGGGACCTCTGTCTGATCTCTTCACTTGAAGCTAATACTACAGGCTTTAATTGAGTAAGACTCCTCTTGAAGTGGTAATTGTTTAAATTGAGAGATTCACTTCTAGAACTGAATATCTAGGCCTTTGTCTCAGAGAACAATGAATTTTACACATTTGCGTACAGAACTGCTGACAGCGGCACTTGCTGGTGCCCCTCTAGCCCAGAGTCTCAGCACTTCCAGAATGAGGTCCCCTTTCCCAATGGTTCAAATGCAGTGATGAGCACTTTGTTCCTTTCTAAAATACACCACATTAAAGAGTGCAGACAGCCCAGACTGGCACCCTTTAAAAAAGTAGAATAAAACAGAACTCCCTTTTTCTCTCTTTCCTAGTGTGGGGGGTTTTTTTAACTCTGGATTATCACAGAATGTCTGAAATCCTCCTGGAACATGCATAAAAATCAACAACAATTCCTTATTTGAAGTAATATTTCAGCTTAGTGTTTCCAGGTGTGGCAGACTTTTAGGGGAGAGAGAAATCTGAAGAGTTTTGGGTTAATTTTTAAAAAACACTGAGGATAAACAAGGAAATACACGTGGGAAGAGAGCATGCAGCATAAAGGGCAGACAAGGCAAAATACTGCCAAAAGAAGGAACTTGTCTTGTACACATCATCTTAAAGTGTAGCCTAGTATATGAGATCAGGGCAGCATTGGCGAGTGCATGTTACTCTTATCCATAAATGTTATCAGGAAAGAAACATTTGAGTGATCCTCTGCTGAAAAGGAGTCTTGACATGAATGAAATAATTTGTGTAGGTTTAGTAACTGAGAGCCTTTTTGGTCTCTAGTGTCAATTTTCTTTAAGAAGGTGCTGTAAAACCCTGCTGTTGCCAGTTTCAATCTCTGTTGATTCTAAATGTAGCAGTCTTGGTGATTTGCTGTTGCTAGTAAAAACAGGTTTTGCTGAAAGAAAAACCTTTGTATTTATTGATGAGACAACAGGGTTTTTTATTTTAAAATTCCTCGAACCTCTCTGTAGCTGGGAATACAGAACAGTTTGGTTGCAGATGGCAGTGATCCCCTGCATCCTCAGACCCTGAAGCAGGTTCAGTCATGACTCTGTTCAGAACTCAAGTGGGGACAAGGAAACACAAAAGGTGTTCCTGCAGAAGGAGGAACGCAGTGAGAATACTTGTCTAGTTATGTGTCTAGTTATGTCTCCTATTGCTAGAGGGAAGTAGTTGGTGCTGGCGACAAAATTTTCTTCGGGAGTGCACCAAAGCCTTGTAGTTTTGGAGAGTCATTGCTGATCTTGGATCTTTCACTCCAGTACTACTTTGTGTGTGTTTGTATCCTGGCTGTTAATACAAACACACAGACTGATTTTAAATAGGATTGATAAAGAACAAATTGAATGCAAAGTGTATGGTTTTGGGGTTGGTATTTTTTCTCTTTTCCTTTGACTTGCCTTCCGATGCACACTCATGTTAAACTTCTGGAAGGTTGTGTAGATAAGCAATAATAAGCCTGCCTTAGAAATTAGCTTTTCAATATCAGGTAAAAATTTGAAACTTTAAAAAAAATGTTTCCATCCTATGTCAGATTCACCAGCCTTGTAGTAGCCTGTTGGGATGGAGTCAAAGGAGGCAACCGTTATTCTTGGAAGGGAATGCAGATAGTAAAGGAAAGGTGTCTGCTGCTGCACGAGCACTTCTCTGCCTTCACTATATATACTTTTGGCCTCTTAGTGATGTCTGTGGGGATTGTAAGCGTTGCATCAAGCTTTGTATGTTAATTCAAATCTCCAGTACTGCAGCAACTTTATAGCACAAGGAGGAGTATGCTTAGAAAGCCAGAAAAGCAGTAAGTCAACAGACTTTGATGCTTGCCATCTTTCTCTGCTCTTCTATGTTAAGCAGCAGAACAAGACAGTCAAAATCCTTGCTGACTTGTGGCCAGATCCTAGAAATCTTCTCCAGCAACAATGTTTTGGTTTAGGCAGCTTTCATGGAACAGACAACTTGCCAGGATAAGGCGAAGGTCTTTGTATATTTATCAACGAGTGCCATGCTGTCATTCATCATGTAGTTGCTACAAGTTTTGGTGACGTCAGGAGCTCGAGTGTTCAGCCAGATTTCTTTACTGACCTACCTTGGGTTTGATCTGAAGGGATTTTGTCTGTAAGGCATTTACGTTCTCTGGGGATTTGTCAGGATGATGACAAAGTATTACTGCATTTCTTTTAATTATATCTGTAGTAACAAGCTAGACAAATAGAAATGCTCTCTGCAAATTTAGATGAAATCCTGTCTGGGAGTTATACATTGCCTCCTGAGAAAATATATTTAAGTGGAAAGAACATACAATGAGTATTTTAGCTGATCCCTTTGATCACATTGACGTTCAAGATACCCGGTGTTTCTCCTCTTTGAGAACATGGTATGCTATTTTCTATACCACAGAAAATGGTGGACAAGAGGCTGTTCTTGGGTGTCTGGTGCCTGAGGGTGCATTTTTGTCAGGGCAGATTAAAAGACATGATTAGTATATGATTTTCACATTCAATGTTCATTGTTGGGGCTCAAATCTCTCCCATTTGACTTCAACCTGATGGAATATTCTCAGAAACATTAAACAAAATTAGTTCAGTCCTTTCTCCAGTGTAAAGATTTAAAGCAAGAAAGGTTTTACAGCTGATGAAAAATTGAGACCACCTATCTTTAATCAGGTTTCTTTAGACTAACAGTGTTTTAGACAGGCAGGCTGGGGTGTAGAATGTGAAAATTATCAAGCCCTAATTTAAGGAAAAATAAGAAACTCTACAAATAATAATAACATTCTCTCCCTGATTCCCCTTTATAATAATATAATAATTTGTAGCAAACGGATTAGAGATTTGAAACTTAATCAGACAACACAGCATCACTTTTTAAACCTAAAAAAAGAATCATGATCAGAGGACAGAGCTCTTGATTGCATTCAGAAAGCTGAATAAGATTCTCCACACTGTCTCTCATACACTTTCAGATTTCATATAGACATCTTGCAGCTTTGGTGAATGCTTTGATCTGATTTTCTATTCCAAACTGCCCAAAATTGCAGTCCTGAGCATTAAGAGAAAGAAGGTGCACCCACAGTGGTGCAAAAGGGGAAAAATAGCAACCTTGCTTCTCTTCACGAAACAAGCAAAAATCAAATCAAGTCTGCTTGTATTGCTTGATCCTAACTCTTACAGTTCATACGGGTATGTCCTCTGGCTCTAGATTTTCTATGTATATTTCAAGTCTTGATTGACATGGCATAAAAAAGGGAATATCAATCTGTGTAACTGCTCCTACATGTAACATCTTATCCTTGTACATTGTTTGTATGTTTTATGTGTCACCCATTCAACAGGGAAAAGGAAAAACATATGGCAGTTTAATTGTGTATAATGTTCTAAAGTTGCATTTTGAATGTGGAGGACTGACCTGCTTTCTGCAGCATCCTTGGGCTCTGTCCATCCAAACAGAAACAGGGAGGGAACTATATGTAAATTCATCCTAGAAAATTTAGAAATTATAATTCAGTAGGCATTTGAAATATTTAATCTCAATTGTTACATTTATTTTCCTCAAAGCACACTTTTTTCTTCCCCACCCTTCCTTAAATTGTTGATGAATACTATTCATCCAAAAATATTTTTCCAGCAACGATTTCTTTCAGGAGCGCTTCTGTTTGCAGCCTAGATAAATAATTTTATCTTCCTGCTGTTATGGCAGTGACAGATAATATTTTCTTTTTCTTTTAATTTAGACGCTTTATATTACCCAGCTCACTGAGGTAAGAAAGACATTCTTCACATGTTGAAACTTCAAAGCCCTTGATGTGCTCAGAAAATATACTATATTATTTATTGTCATTTCCCCCTCATTTTTTATCATTACAACTATAATAATTTTTTGCATAAGGTTATTTCTGAAAGCTATAATAGGAATAAAAAATGGTCTGTTTTGGTTAAGACCAGAGGGGCTGTTTTCTAATGAGTGTTTGTATCAAAACTACTGTGCTTGGGTTGGTTCTGTATTATGAGACAGCTGAGCTGGATGTATAATATATCAGAAAGGATAAACAATGCACATTTAAAATTATATCCTGATACTGCTGAAGATGTGATCATCTTACCAGAAGGACTTGTTGCAGAACATGAGCCAAATACAGCTTGTCAACTTGGTAGCAAGAGGTCTGAGTTTTTCCTTTTTCTTTTTTTCTGATGTTACTTGTTTAAAATTGCCCAAATTCCTTACATAGCTGAATTTGTAGGATATTGAATTCTGGCTCTGCCACCCCTAAGCTGCTGTCCTCAATCATGTTGCCTTGTTTAGGAAAGGGTGGACTTCAAGGTGAGTGGGCTCTACTCCCCACTGCTGTGAGGATGACAAAAACAGGTAAGCTGTCTTGCCTCCCCAAACCTATTAACTAGTTAGGGTTTCCTGTCAAATCTCTGGGAAAAGTGTTTTCCCTGTAAAACAGTACCTGTTAGAAATTGGTGGCTTTTCTTCAGGCTCACTGGATAAAACATAACAATTCTCCTTTCATATCAACTTGAACGTTTTCATTTTTCTTGGCCACCAGAAGACCCCCAAAAGTCTTACGTCAGTTGGAATTATATGGGACTAGAAACTGACTTGATTAAAAGGGTTGCAGCAAACCTTATTGAAACATTTTCATAAATATTGTTAATGGGAAAGAGGGTCCCCTGGAATGAGGCTGCCCAGAACAAAGAATTTGAGATTTGGAGAATCTAATACATACCTATTCTTTTCTTTAAAAATGCCTGGGTTTTGGCTTGCAGGTATTATTACACAGTGCAGAATGGGAAAGAAAGGCAAAAACAAACAAAAAACCCCAAACCAACCAACCAAAAAAAGTCATTGTATCTTGTTATCTCCTGTACTGTAAATATAATTTAAAGGAGATACTCCCATTTTTCACTCTGTCTTCAAAAAAAGGTCCCTCACTACCCCTGTGTTGAGAAATTAAATAGTAAAAAGCTGCAGTGGGATTTTAGGCTTTTGCCAAGTTTGGCTGGAAGATAAGCTGTGCTGCCAAAGCTGTATGTGCTGGCAGGGACTAGGCTGAGTTTATTTAGCCTGTGTTTTCACTTTATTTCCATACATCCCACTGGTGACCTTATCAGCAGGAGAAGCAAACGAGAACTGAGAAACAGCAGAAAGAGGCTGCAGGGGAAGCCTTGATTCAAACAGCTCTTTCCTTCCCAGTCCTTTGTTCCAGTGTAGTCAGTTTTTGTGCAGTTTAAAGATATTATTTGTATATACTGATTTATATATATAAAAATGCACACAGAGCATGGCTCAAGCCTGACTCTCAGTAGCTACTGGAAGCTTCATCTGTGCAGCTGGGACCAGCGCTCCCATTTGGAGGGGTAGCACACATTTCTTTATATATATATATATAAAACATGTAAACCTACATAATACTCCTCCGCTACCACAAAGTAAGACCATATGTGTTTACCTATTTGAAGAAGCTCAAATTTTCCTCACAGCTGGGCGGCATTTCACCTGCT